>NC_089756.1:28793017-28815517 GCF_040412425.1 Macrobrachium rosenbergii | reverse complement strand
GAGTCCCTGACATGATCTCCATTCTTTTAGTTATCTCACTGCAACCTAATTATTATCCTTATCTCTTTCCATCTCCATTTCTTTTATTTATTTCACTGTAAGCTAATTATTATCCTTATCTCTTTCCTTTCCACGTTCGTTGGCCTTATCTGGAGTCCCTTAACATGACCTCCTTTCTTTTACTTATCTCACTGCAACCTCATTATTATCCTTATCTCTTCTCCTTTCCACTTTCTTTGGCCTTATCTGGAGTCCCTGAACAAGATCTTTCTTTTACTTATCTCTATGCGACCTAATTATTATCTTCGTCTCTTTCTCCTTCCCACGTACATTGTCCTTATTCTAAATAGCTGAACATTATCTCGTCCTCCTTCCTGGCTTCTTACAGCCACCTGATCATCAGCCCCCTCCCTTCCCCACCCCCCTTCTTCTAACCCCCTTGCGACCTTCCGGACATGACCTTCATCATCCCCTCCCCCTTCTTTTATCCTCATCGCAACCTGTTGCATATTTTCCTTCGGTGGCCCCTTCCCTCATCCTGCCAATGTTGACTTCCAATCAGCCTCTGCATAATCATATCCCGGAGCCCTTCAACAATCCCGATCCAGTCATCCGTTTGATCTCGGCGATATTACGGCGGTAAAATCTATTTCGACAATTTCCCCCAGCATTCGAGCTATATTAATAGTATCATGTTTCAACAATGAAACATGACGCGTCGACATGAATTGACTTCAACAGAGCAACGAAACGTCAAGTAGTGTTATTAGCATTTTGACGGGAAAAACAACAGCATTCGAATTCTATAGCTTTGTGCTCCAGCAAATAACTTAAACAAAAAAAAAAATAATGCTTGTCAGATCAACTGGCAAAATTCCATTGACATAAATAACTGATATTTCCAACAACATTTTACGGAAAATCAACATTTTCATTCTACATTTTTGTATTCCAGTACAGCAAAAAGTGAGAAATTTTTTTTTGTCACATCCAGCAGTAAAATGTCATTAAAATACACATCCAATATTATATGGAAAAAAAAAGGATTCAATTTCAACGTATAAGTAAAAATATACTGTGAAATAGTCGTTGTGGGTTGGAGGGGGGGGGGATCCTACACCCTCTTAAACTTCGAGAAACTCCGGCCAAGAGCCAGTGTTGGCATAAGCCAGTTTACCTTACACAATCCAAGCAACTATATAAAAATATCGACAATAATCGATAACACAGCGGGAAATATCTACATGCAAACTGAACTAGAAAAAGTCAGTAAGAGAAATCAGTTACACGACAGAACAATTAATATTCTTGTGCACCAGCTTTCTAGAGAGAGACGTCACTCGCGAATAATAATGGCCCGAGGGATATCAAAATGTCACCTTATCACAGCTTTCTCTCTCTCTCTCTCTCTCTCTCTCTCTCTCTCTCTCTCTCTCTCTCTCTCTCTAACTCTCTCTCTCTCTCTCAGTCTATATATATATATATATATATATATATATATATATATATATATGATAAAAAAACTATTCTGTAACGATAAAATCAACATATTTTACGATGCCATGTGAAAAACATTTCGATACTCCATCTAAAAGAGGCCGGACTGGAAACGCTATATAATATTATTTTCACGTGTGGTTTTGGCTTCTCGTCCGGAGCTGTATTCGGCGCTGTTTCTCGAGGACTGAGGGAGTTGTTTTCTGGACCTTTAGCATTGTGTGGGCCTGCCTTATTCTTGATTGATTTTGAACTATCTCTGGATTACGATACCTGCCTTTCATCAGTTGCTGCTGCTTTGGGAGATTGATTTATTCTTCAGTCTACGCCCTTGGTCCAGTAACACTGCCAAGGGGACCTCTCTGCCAACTGGTAAGGTGTGATTGCCTGTCGGACGGCCGTGTCCGTTGATCGTCTTGCGACGTTAAAGTGATTCTATCTTCTGTCTACGCCCTTGGTTCAGTAATACTGCCTGGGGACCTCTCTTACGTTTGGTAAGGTCTCAGTATATATATTATGCCCCTCGACCCGTGATTTGAAGGCTGCGTTTGCCTCTTCTACTGTTTACAGCTCACTTAAGGGAAGCAGTTTTTTTTTTATAAACATTTAGTCTGTATTAAGTTAGGTTATTCTGTCTTTTCGACATCCTATTACTTTCAGGGCCCTCTCTTTAAAGTGTAATTGTATAGCCTATCTTAATTTGGTGTAAGAGTGTTTGTTATTCGATGTTTTCAGTGTGTGGTTGATTTTTTGTGTTCATTTAATGTATTTTGTAAGAGGCTCAGTGGTCATTTCTTTCTAAAAAGTTTGTATTAAATATTAAGGTTTTATTTTCAGCTTTTACTTATCCTCCTTGATTCCATCTCTGTACACTCTGTTGCGGCCATTCCACCTATTGTGGACTTGGTCGTTAGTGACTTTATTTGTATTTTAGGAGACTTGTGTATGTTTGAGATATGCCACCTATTGGGCTCGTGAAACACAAAATACGCAAGTCACTGCAGTTTCAGAATGATTCTTCAATGCTTTCCACGAGTATTTAGGGGCTCCCATTTGCAGTATCTGCAAAATCAGTAGTAAGGCAAGGGAAAACTGCAGTATCTACCATTTTTCTCAGTTTTGTATTTTTGCAGATACCGCGGTCTTCCATTTTAGGGCAGCACAAATATTCTGAGGCGCTGAATGCATATCAGGGGCGTATATTTACAGTCGTCACGGAGCTCGAGAGCCAAGTTTAACACAATTGTATGGTTATGTAAGCAAATTTTGGTAGGTCAGGTCAGGATAGGTTCATGAAGGTCAGGTCAGGATAGGTTCATGACGACGGTACATCACAAATGAAGCTCCTCTCTCTATTCCAAACGTTGGATCTTTCCTAGATAGTTTTTTTTTTTGGGGGGGAGGGGTCGTTATCTAGGACTAATATTCGTTGGGGGTCACTATCTTTATGATGTTTACAATCTTTTGTTTATGTTTTTACGGTCATCCCCAAAGGGCTTGTACTAAACACGCCCCAAAGGTGGATACATACCGGGTTAAGAAAGTATATCCTAGTTTAACCAGACCAATGAGCTGATTAACATCTTTCCTAGGGATGGCCCGAAGGATTAGATTTATTTTACGTGGCTAAGAACCAACTGGTTACCTAGCAACGGGACCTACAGCTTATTGTGGAATCCGAACCACATTATGACGAGAAATTAATTTCTATCACTAGAAATAAATTCCTCTAATTCTTCATTGGCCGGTCGGAGACTCGAACGCTGGGTCAACAGCGATACCGGGTTAAAACCCTTGGGGGTCACTTTCTAGGAAAGATCCCAAATGTTTCCTCCACGTCCCTCAAAAATTAATGACAACAGATCAAGTTCCAAAGAGCAATAAATATGTAATTTTGTATAAAAATGTTACAATCAGGATGCAATAACTGAAATCTTAACTAAGGTCTTTCGTTTATTAGAAACACGATAATAACACTTTAACCTTAAATAAATAAAACTACAGAAACTAAAGGCTTAATTTTTCTGTTGATTAGGGTGGATGATCCACCATACCAATTTGCAGCTCTCTGGCCTCAGTAATTTAAGCGGACCAGAGAAAAAGTGTGGACGGACAGACAAAGCCGGCACAATCGTTTCCTAATTTTAGGCGTCAAGTTTTAGGTGATACCTAACAGTCAATTAACCTGGTCTTTGTATCGTCCGGCCTGGATGTCGACAGCGATGCAGATAGCAGACACACACACACACACACACACACACACAGATCCTTTTGATCCCAAAACGTTAATTGAATATCTGTCTCTGGTATAAAAAATACGCAGGCGAGCACAAAAACAAACTTTTGCACCCACTTTTAAACCTCACGTCCACGTTTACCTGCATGGAAACCACACACACACACACGCGCCTCACCTCTGCAACAATAAATGCTCCCGGCGGCAACCTTTTCTCATCCTTTATCTTTTATTTACGAAACGAATGAGGTTTCCTTTCTTAATTTGTATTATTTTTCCTGTCCTTTTTTTTTCTGTGTAAAAACCAAAAGCGCAAAATCCACTCTCCATTTCCCAGCCACTTCCAGCCAGCACCTTTCTCACGATGTAGATCATGGCAGGAACCGCCTCTGATGGCATCGACATAGCCAACCCATGAACCAAGATGACAGCATTTACCCCGGGCCATCAGAATGACGCAGAGGGCACTTTGCGTGCGGGCGTACATGGGCAAGCAGTCTCGCAGAGAGAGAGAGAGAGAGAGAGAGAGAGAGAGAGAGAGAGAGAGAGAATTTTATTCATAATATCCTAGCTGCCCGTATACAGCGAGCGTATACAAGCAGAGAGAGAGAGAGAGAGAGAGAGAGAGAGAGAGAGAGAGAGAGAGAGAGAGAGAGAATTTTATTCATAATATTCTAGCTGCTCGTACAGAGCAAGCATATACAATTCCATGAGAGAGAGAGAGAGAGAGACAAGAGAGAGAGAGAGAGAGAGAGAGAGAGAGAGAGAATTTTATTCATAATATTCTAGCTGCTCGTACAGAGCAAGCATATACAATTCCCTGAGAGAGAGAGAGAGAGAGAGAGAGAGAGAAGAGAGAGAGAGAGAGAGAGAGAGAGAGAGAGAATTTTATTCATAATATTCTAGCTGCCCGTACAGCGCAAGCATATACAATTCCTGAGAGAGAGAGAGAGAGAGAGAGAGAGAGAGAGAGAGAGAGAGAGAGAGAGCAAATTCCCACGCCGAACGCAGGGAAGCACTCTCCAGACGAAGCCGAGCGCAAGCAAGCAAGCAATCGAGGTCGTTAGAGCAGTGATCTGAGGTAATTGCCGCGGTAGGTGGCGTGTATCACGTCATTCTCTCAAAGCGTCTCCACCACAATGGCCGTCTTACTTCCTTCATTCTTACATTAATTAGCAGCGCTGCTCCCGGGAATGGACGTCGATGATAAGACCCCGGGAGCCAACGTGTAATCTACCGGAGGTTCTACCGAGCGGTAATTTAAATATGGTCAGTTTTCACTCACCGTAGGTTTAAGTAATTGTTGGGAAAGGACACATGGCAGTCACATGAAAGGTCGGTGCTAAAACATGATTTTTAGTTTTCTGTGAAAGAAAACTATTGTGCCGGCTTTGTCTGTCCGTCCGCACTTTATTCTGTCGCTGTCAGATGCCAAAACTACTACAGAGGCTGAGGGCTGCAAATTATGTTGATCATCCCCTCAATATCAAACATACCAAGTTGCAGCTCTCTAACCTCAATGGATTTTCTCTGATTAAGGTTAAGTTAGCCATAATCGTACTTCTGGCAGCAGAGATAACACCGCCAACTTACCGGGCCGTGGTTAAAGTTTCATGGGTCGCGCTCATACAGCATTATACCAAGACCACCGAAGATAGATCTTGAATTCGTTGGCCGGTTATACGATGGCGCTGTACCAGAAAATTTGATTGCGCCGAAGTTTCCTTTTTTACTTTTTTTTTTTTAGTTAAACTGTTCACAAAAAGTATGAAAACCATTAATAACACTACTGCAACTACTATTGATTTTTCTGTCACTACTACTATTAGTACTAACACCACTACCGTTTTTACTACTAGTAATACTAATGCTAATAATAATGTAATGTTTTAGCAATTTGACATCCAGTTCTTCTCCTGAGCAGACCTTCATCTTGAAAAAGTGGACGTTATCGTACAGCCTTCGCGACATTACCGCTTGTAACATGTCATGGCCCAAAATAAAACGAAGATAGCTATCATTTACTGAATTTATATTCTGTTGGTTTTTATATTCACTTTTATGCTGTTTATATACACATCCATACATGAATATACAGTATATAAATATAAATATAAATATAAATATATATATATATATACATATATATATATATGTGTGTGTGTGTGTGTGTGTGTGTGTGTGTGTGTGTGTGTGTGTACGTTGTGTGCGTTTTAACAAAGTGTGCATACAAATACTATTTCAGACCCAAGCTCAGTTACCAGGATTTCGTACATACATACAAAGTACACATACATGCACAGATATATATACATATAGATAATATACATAATGCATATAACATATATATGTATGTATACATAATTTAATATATATATATATATATATATATATATATATATATATATATATATATATATATATATATATCACAGCAGAATAAAATTATTGGGGTGTTACAGTATGATCAGACTCTTGAAGAAAAGGAAAGAATAATTTCAATTTGTTCGTTTCCCCAAAAGAACTGAACGAAATTTTTTCCTGTTATAGGAAATTTTATCATATTTCGCCCATGAATCTTGAAATATTATTTGTATTCGAACTCTTTATCTATCCATCGTTATCCATCAACTTGACAGTTGTTTTATGTTTTGAAAATCTCTAAACAACGTTCCGTTTTCATCCATCTTAATGTCATCGTTTTTTCTGACCTGCCTACTTTAGGGTGCCTCACAAAACACCTAAGCCTTTTGTTGGGTGGAGTCAGTGAGGCTGCAGACTATCCTCGATGGGCCGGGTTCAATTCGGCCGGCTGATGAAGAGTTGAGAGGAATTGATTTCTGGTCATAGAAATTCATTTCTCAGTATAATGCAGTTTGGATTCCACAAGCTACTGTAGGCCCCGTTTGCTAAGTAACTTAGTGGTTCTTAGCCCGTAAGAAAAGAAGTCTAATCCCGGGCCCAGCCCTAGGAGAGCTGTTAATCAGCTCAGTGGTCTAGTAAAACTAAGGTATAATTAACTTTTTCACAAAACACCAGGAAATTTTCGATTCACATGTATTTTACACACTGTTGCCTGGCTCAGAGCCAATAGTCCTGACTTCATTGAACCTAACGAATGGCCCTCAGAAAGTCAGTGCAGATCTCAACGTATTGGATTTTACTATGTGGGGTTTACTGTGACATCAACTTTTCAATGGCAGGAGAGAGGTCACAGACATAGTCTTAAAACTTTGTTGATGGAAGCTTGGAACAATAACCCGCTTGAAGTCGTCCAAACGGCGACTGGAAGTTGAACAGACTGTCTACGTCGCCGTTGTGCAAAAAAGTTAAGTATATCTTAGTTTAACCAGACCACTGAGATGATTAACAGCTCTCTCTAGAAGAGGGCTGGCGAAGATTAATTTGTTTACGGCTGAATCGACTGGTTACCTAGCAACAGGACCTCCAGCTTCCTGTGAATCCGAACCACGATATGACTTGAGAAGTAATTTCTATACCTCAAAATCAATTCCCTCCTAATTCTTCACTGGCCGGTGGAGGTCAGGCGCTGGGCCAACAGCGTGCAAGCCGAGAGCTCTACCCACCCCTCCAATGAAGAAATACGTCGTTGTGCAGCTGCCCAAGAAAGCATTATGGACACCACATCTAGCATTTGTGTTTTTGTTCTGTTTTAACAATGTCACTGTTAACAACAACTGCTTTCTGTTTCCAACAAATAAATAAATTGCACCAAATTTCCTGTTTTTTTTTTTCTTATTTTTGTGGGGCACTCCGTAGAATTCACAAGAGACAAAGACTGGAGAGCAACGGTGGTTTTCTTACACACACACACACACACACTAAATTGCACCAAATTTCCTGTTTTTTTTTTCTTATTTTTGTGGGGCACTCCGTAGAATTCACAAGAGACAAAAACTGAAGAGCAACGGTGGTTTTCTTACACACACACACACAGTGGCAGGACCTGACGGCTGTGATTTGTAAACTTACGGCGTTGAGGATAACAGAGACATTCCAAAGGAAATGGGTCGGACTCCTTTTCCTGTCATTTGCTCAATCCTCCTCTGCCGTCGTCCTTTCACTGCATTATTCGGATTGCATTCATGTCTCGAATAACGAAGAAGGAAAGATAGGTTGCCTTAAAATATACATAAGTGGATCATATACATACATACATGACCCACTTATGTATTTTAAGGGAACCTATCTTTCCTTAAAATGTACATAAGTGGGTCATGTATATGTATACATGCATATACATATACATGACCCACTTGTTATGTATATTTTCAAGGAAAGACAGGTTGCCTTAAAATGTATATAGCCTGTGGGTCATTTACATACATACATAACCCACTTATGTATATTTTAAGGCAACCTATCTTTCCTTAAAATGTACATACGTGGGTCATGTATATGCATACATACATATATTTACATATACATGACCCACTTATGTATATTTTAAGGAAAGATAGGTTGTCTTAAAATATATATAACCAGTGGGCCATTTACATACAAACATAATCCACTTATGTATAATTTAAGGCAACCTATCTTTCCTCGCATTATACATAACAAGTGGGTCATGTATATGTATACATAAATATACATGACCCACTTGTTATGTATACTTTAAGGAAAGAAAGGTTGCGTCAAAATATACTCAACAAATGGGTCATCCATTCTCCTTTTACTGACATCAAGTCATTTTCCTTCTTCCCTTTGCTTCTAACCTAATGCCCTAACTTCAATCAGTCGGGCAACTGGCACTAATGTGTCCCACCCAAACTCAAACGCAACCGGGCACCTGGCTCTAATGGGTCCCATCCAAATTCAAACTGAGCGGGGCAACTAGTTCTAAACTGTCTTACCCTAACTCAAACAGAACCGGGATGTGACTCTAACCCTGTGATTCTTAACCTTCTTCAATGTATGCACCCCTTTCAAATCAGCAGTCAGTTCTCACGCCCCCTGTAGCACTGCTGTACAATAATAATAATAATAATAATAATAATAATAATAATAATAATAATAATAATAATAATAATAATAATATTATTATTGTGTGTATTTATTTTATTTTTATTTTTGAAAAAAACAACATGCATTATATAAAATATATTTCACTTTAATTATTCATAGGCAATCCTCTCTTTTATGTCAAGACAGCTTCACACCCCTAGGGGTGGCAGCTGATTGAACCACTGCTCTAACCTGTCCCATCGTGTACTTAAACTCAGGTAAATGTCACCTTTAACTAATCAAGATCGCAAAAATGAAATCGTAAGGGCAACGGACATCAAAAGTAATAGTTCCTGAACATCTCGGTGGTGGAGTCATTAGCGCACCCGCAAGTAAAATGGCCCAAATTACGGGGGGCTGAAGCGACGTATATATGTCCTAACGGCTGATGAAGCGAAAATCATCATTGCTGCACGCTGCAAAGTTAAGTATACCTTAGTTTAGCAGACCATTGAGCTGATTAACAAGCTCTCCTAGGGCTGGCCAGGATCAGACTTATTTTACGTGGCCAAGAATGGTGGTTGCCTAGCAACGGGACCTGCAGCTTGTGAAATCGAACCCATTATGACGAAAGTGAATTTCTATCACCAGAAATAAATTCCTCTAATTCTTCATTGGCGTTCGGAGAATCCCAGAACACCAGGACCAGCAGAGTGCTAGCTGAGA
The DNA here is from genome assembly GCF_040412425.1 of Macrobrachium rosenbergii. Lineage (NCBI taxonomy): Eukaryota > Metazoa > Arthropoda > Malacostraca > Decapoda > Palaemonidae > Macrobrachium > Macrobrachium rosenbergii. The sequence goes on along the minus strand of NC_089756.1, from coordinate 28,806,090 downwards.
ACGATACCCACCCATCCAATGAGGAACTGTTGCACGCTGCAGCGCTGATTTCAGACACGTCCAACAGCTACCGAAATGGAGCACGAATTAAACAGCGGAACATCATTAAATGGGATCTTTCCTAGATAGTGACCCCCAAGGGTTTTAACCAGGTGTGTATCCGCCTTCGCGGCGTGTTTAGTACCAGCCCGTTGGGGATGACCGTAAAAACATGAACAAAAGACTTTAAATATCATAAAGATCATGACCCCCCAAGAAACATAAGTCCCAGATAACGACCCCCGAACTTTGCTGGGGGTCACTATCTAGGAAAGATCCTGATAGAGAGAGAAACAGCGCTTGCTCTGCCCACAGGGGGTTTGTCGCTCGAAAGTGTAGAATTTGACATCTACAGGCAGAGAAAAACAGTGAAGCTCGAAGTGACTCACTCCTGGTAATGTAAAAAAAGAGCATATATAATAGTTACGTTACAACATATAACGAAATAGAAAACAATTTAGGCCAAAGGCCAAATGCTGGGACCTATAGGTTCATTCAGCGCTGAATGGGAAATAGACAGTAAGGTTTGAAAGGTGTAACAGGAGGAAAACCTCAAAGCAGTTGCACTATGAATCAATTGTTACGAGAGGCTGGAAAGTAAGACGGAAGAAAGAAAATATGAACGGAGGTACAACAGTTGCAGCTAGGGCCCGAAGGGGCGTTACAAAGACCCTTGAGTAATTGCACTGACGGCACTAACCCCCTCAGGGGTACAGCACATAACGCTAAGCACCACGGCACTGCAAGTTTTTAACAGTGAATAGAATTATGAAAGTAACAATTAATAAACCAGGGCAAGAAAGCCAAAGCTGCGAAAGAAATCTATGCAAAGTCCTTAATGTGTACGCCCTTGAAAATATAATAAAAACTTAAAAGAAATTAAAGTAAAATTTAAATTAAACTGCTGTAATATATGAACTTCCCAATCCATGGAATGAATAAACACACTTATAAAGTAAAAACATAACTAATCAAGTAAATTATTTCTTTTAAATAGAAACTTTTGATGTGCCATTTGGTAAACATGAACAATATGAAAAAGTTTGCCCAAAAATAACGTCTCTTTAATTTTGATTTTTTTTCAAATCTCATTTCACTCGACAATAAATTATTTTATTTATATATCCTGAATCGCCAAAAACGATCTTCAGGATAAATGCAACTTCATTTATTTCTTATTCTCATGTTGTCACGCCAGTTTTAGTAGCTATAATCAATCAATCAATCAATCAATCTTATTCTTATTCAGAGCCTTAAAAGTTTTCAGTGTTTTTACACTCTGAGCCTATCTACCTGATACTATTTCCCGTGTTCTAGCTTGCAATTCAGTCCTCACACCACCAGAACCCCAAAAAAGGAAGGATCTTCAAGTCACAGAAGCGAACATTCGAAATATGTTGCTATACAGTTCTTCTGTGGAGGCAATGTTTCCACCGTTAAGGATTCCATTTTTTACAGTAATTTCATTTACGTCCAACGAGTTTTCCCGTTGTTACATATAATGAAGATTTGCCTGAATATTTTATTTTACAATTAAGCTCTAGAACATAATTAGTGGCCCCCAAAAATCCTTTTCCACTGAGAATTAACTCAGGTTTTCATATTTGCTCACTGAAAATCAAATCATATTAAATTAACCCATTATTTCAATGTAAATTAGCGCTCTTTTGGACTCCACGTTGGAAAATCCAGCCATCCGTTAGTGAGAGGGAAAAGGGAGAGTTAACATGGGCTTATATAATTATACCACAAATAATCTGATGGCGGCTGCAGTGCCATAGCACAGACCGACACAGCAGTGGCCATAGCACAGACCGACACAGCAGTGACCACAGCACAGACCGACACAGCAGTGACCACAGCACAGACCGACACAGCAATGGCCATAGCACAGACCGACACAGCAGTAGCCACAGCACAGACCGACACAGCAGTGGCCACAGCACAGACCGACACAGCAGTGGCCACAGCACAGACCGACACAGCAGTGGCCATAGCACAGACCGACACAGCAGTGGCCACAGCACAGACCGACACAGCAGTGGCCACAGCACAGACCGACACAGACTCCAAACCATTACCCATCCGCAAAGCCATGATCGAATAGTCATTAAATCACCTGGAACCCAACAACTGACCTTAAATATTTCTAGTTTTAGAATGCAAAACTAGGCAGCTTGGTCACGTTAGAATTTGAATATAAAAGGCCAGGTGCTGGGACCTATGAGGTCATCCAGCGATGAACGGGAAATTAAGAGTCAAGAAGGTTAGAAAAGTGCAACAGGAGAAAAGTAAGATGGAAGAAAGATAATATGAACATAGGTACAGTAATAGGAATGAAAGCGGTTGCAGCTAGGGGCTTGACGGGACGTTGCAGAGAACCTGAAGTAATGCCTACAGTGCACCGCGTGAGGTGCACTGACGGCATTACTCCCCTACGGGATGGTCACGTTAGACGTAACGAATAAACCACCACAGAAAAGAAAATTTATGAAGAACCAAGAACTGAATGGCAAGTATGAACACCAATTCTGAAGGTACTTCACAAAAGGGAATTTTCTCATGTTCCTTTGCTATCATAAAATTCTGGCATATAAATTCTGGCATTTCTAAGACGAAGCTCTCTAGAGCAGGGGACAATTTCCCCTTTCAATGCGTAGGTCTTCCTTCGCTGGGGCAAGACATTTCGCGACGCGTCCATGGAATTTTCTAATTTTCCTTCATCATAAAGTTCTGGTATATAACCGAATCAACTCTGATTGCAACAGGACTACGCACACATCATCCCTAAAATAACATTTCTAAGACGAAGCTATCTAGAGTTTAGGCCTTCCTTCGCAGGGCCAAGACATTTCACGACGCGTACAAGGAATTTTCTAATTTTCCTTCATCATAAAGTTCTGGTATATAACCGAATCAGCTCTGATTGCAACAGGACTACGCACACATCATCCCTAAAATAACATTTCTAAGACGAAGCTCTCTAGAGCAGGAGGCAATTTCCCCTTTCAATGCCTAGGTCTCCCTTCGCAGGGCCAAGACATTTCGCGACGTGTATGCGCAGTAATTACCATACCTTACGGAATCCTTAAAGACTGTAATTGCCAGTTCCCCTCACGACATAAGTTACACATGACGCTGGGGAATGCAACAAACGAGGGGTAACAATAAGAAGCGGTTTCATAACAACTTTGCTATTTATTGCCCGAGTCAACAAAGGAGATGGCTGATGATATTAAATGCAGAACGAGGAGAAATAAATGGTAGGGGAAGAACGATGCGCTGACAGATGATAATTATGTAATTAACCAGACAACCTTTGCCGAATATCCTAATTAGTCCCCGATGTTGCCGCAAGGTGGCCAGTGTATAGCAAGGTTGAAGACTTGAATTGAATGGAATTGAATATAGAATTTAGGCCAAAGGCCGAGCACCGGGACCAATGAGGTCATTCAACGCACAAAAGGAAATTGACTGTAAGAGGTTTGAAAGGCGTAACAGGAGGAAATCCTCAAAGCAGTTGCACTATAAATCAAATGTTAGGAGAGGCTGGAAAGTCAGATGGAAGAAAGAGATTATGCAAGGAGGTACAGTAAAAGGAACGAAAGGGGTTGCAGCTAGGGGTCGAAGGCACGCTGCAGAGAACCTTAAGTAATGCCTACAGTGCACCGCATGAGGTGCACTGACGGCCCTAAACCCCTACGGAGGATTGTCGTTTTCTCATGAATAATGCCAGTGTTAACATTTCATGACAGTGGAAAATGTGACGAACTAAGTATTCAGTTAAAAATACAATAATGCTACTTGAGTATGAAGGAAAAAAAAAACACATTAAGAAAATGCACCAGAAAATACATGGAATGTGTTTTACCCTGGACTTCTGACAGTAATAAACTAGTTCCTCTCAAGAGCCGAGTTATTTAAAGTTGGGCGAGACTTTAATGCTTGCAAAATTACACACTTTTCTTTTTACACTATTCAGCCAATTTCATTTCTCCACCACCAACGATAAACATTTCGGTGGCAATGATATAAATATATTAAGCGAGAAAGCCTCTGCTTGTTGTAGGTTCAAAATGATATCTGCAAAAAATATGTTAAACTATAATCCCATACTTTTAGTTTTCTAAAAAGAAAACTATTGTGCCGGCCTTGTCTATCTGTCCACACTTTTTCTGTCCGCCCTCAGATCTTCAAACCTACTAAGGCTAGAGGGCTGCAAATTGGTATCTTGATCACCCACCCCTCAATCATCAAACATATGACTTTGCAGCCCTCTAGCCTCGTAGTTTTTATTTCTTAAAAAAATTAAAGTTAGCCATAACCACCGTGCTTCTGGCAACATAACAACTGCAACCCTGCGGCCGGCGCTGAAGTTTCAGGGCCGCGACTCATACAGCATTATACAGAGATCACCTAAAGATAGTTCTATTTTCGGTGGCCTTGATTAAGCGCTGGACAGAAAACGGGATTGCGCCGAAGAAACTTCGGCGCATTTTTTACTTGTTTCATGGAATGACACAACGCAAAAAGGAATGCAGTGATTACACGCAAGGCAGAATGCCTACTGACAAATTCCACCTGGCACCGCTCTTAAGCACTTAAGTGTTTATTCAGAGCTGACGGTAAATATTGGCAGCCGATACAATCGTAGCAAATTGTGATTGGCTACTCAGCCCCGCCACAGGTTACGATAATATCGGCTGTGGATATTTACCTTAAGCTTACAAAAAGAAAATATTCTATATCACAATTACTACCAAAACTACTTGTATTCAAAACACGCCCTGGGTTTTTAGTATAACACGATCATATTTTTGCTAACCACTGTCAATGCTAAGGTATGTAAATGTAAAGTAAAAGTAAATTCACATCTCACACAGAATTATAGACCGAACTGGGTCCATTAACAACCGTATAATTTACAATCATACATGACTGTTTCCACTGTACATCTATAATATCTGAATACAGATCGTTAACCGGAAGTAATTAACATTCACAGATTAAGACCCTGTCTCGCCCAAGTCTCATTAAAACACGTCGCTTTGAGAATGTAAGATCTGCAACTAACGCGAAAGGAATGGCAGCTGCAGGAGAGACAAGCTCAGGTGTCTGTATACGACAGCAAGTTTTATAACAAATCAAATAAATCATCATGAAATATTTTAAAATATATATATATTAGAAGCAGGCAGTGTTGCCACGCTACATGCTGGAACCCGGCGCTGCCCCTCACGTCTCCCCTACCCTCCCGATCCCCTACCTACCCCATCCCACCAGGGGCGGACAAACAGGTTTGCAGGAGGAGGGTGGATGTGTCATGTCTCCCCTAACTTCCCGACCCCCTACTACCCCGCCCCCGCCCGGGGCCGACAAACAAGAAAGATCCGCTCGGATTTTATTATTATATAGATTCTCTAAACTTGTCAAACCCAAGTCTTATTCAAGTAGTAAACGGAGGCAGCTAAAACAAAGCCAAGGAAACAACTAATGCAGTTCGTTGACGTTGAAATAAAAAAAAAAAAACAGTCTCATACACTCTTCAGTCTTCGTTTCTGCTTGCTCTGTATAAGAAAAAACTTAACTTTCCCCAAGATGAATATCATAAGTCATTAGCGTTCCCGTAAAGAGGGAGCAATTACTGGGCAAAACCCATAACACAAAGTATAACAAGTTGTAAGTAATCTTCCATTTTGCTAATTAGTTTTTAACGAATTGAAGGCAGACACACGGGGCCCCGGGAATGAACCATCAAATTTTATACGAGGCCTTTTGCCTGCCATTATTGGTCCCGTCGTTAATTAAGGCAACATAAACATCTCCATCAAAGCGGGACCACCATATTTATATCATTACTGCTGGACTCTCTCTCTCTCTCTCCTCTCTCTCTCTCTCTCTCTCTCTCTCTCTCTCTCTCTCTATATATATATATATATATATATATATATATATATATATATATATATATATATATATATATATATATATATATATATATATATATATATATATATATATATATATATATATATATATATATATATATATATATATATCTATCTATATATATATATATATATATATATATATATATATATATAATAAATACATATCTCGTACACAGTGACCATTAGATTCTATTTATATACATTTTTCCATTAAAACATAATGCCATACATTTTTTCCCTATTAAATCAAACTGCCAGATTTTTTCCCCGTTAAACCAAACATTTTTTCCCATTAAATCAAAATGCCAGACTTTCTTCCCCACTAAATCAAATATGCCAGACTTTTTCCCCCCATTAAACCACAACGCCACACTCTTTTCCATTAAATCAAAACGCTAGACTTTTATTTCCCCATTAAATCAAAATGCCAGACTTTTCCCCATTAAATCAAAATGCCAGAATTTTTCCCCATGAAACCAAAATGCCAGACTTTTTTCCCATTAAACCAAAATGCCATACTTTTTCCCCCATTAAATCAAAATGCCAGACTTTTATTTCCCCATTAAATCAAAATCCCAGACTTTTTTCCCCATTATATCAAAAGTGAACTCCACAAAACACGTCCCAAGGACAGCTTTGCGATGCGTATCTTGAGATACAGAGTTATACTACGCAGGATAACAGAGACCAAATAACTAATCCTTCTAATTGCCGATACTAATTGCTCATAACACGGCGATGATTACACGCAGCCGTTATCCACCTCAGCTTCCATTCACAACGAAGCTCTCTGGAATCGGGATTCTGTCAATGGAACCGATTGGAATCAACAATTACAGGAATCAAGCTTCCAGTGGAATATGAAGCCGACAAAGGGAATAAAAGATTAAAGAATATATATATATATATATATATATATAACATATATATATATATATATATATATATATATATATATATATATATATACCATATATATATATATATTCGATGTTTAAATCAGGTTGATGTGGCGATGGTGATACGGCTGACAGACAAAAGTTAATTCAATACTGCACGTTCCCTCTTAATAAAAATTCTTCCGGACATCACCAGGGCACCAGAGACCTTTGCACATATATCTGCTATTACAAGCTACTAACTGCCAATTTTTTTATATCTATAAGCTTAGGCAGAGGAGTAGCAGAAAACCAGGCAGAACTACTCTGGACTCTTACTGGCGAGTCCATGACCAAGAAAACCACTACACAGTACACACACACACACATACACACACGTGTGTAAGTATGTGTGTGTGTGCGTTTCCTTTAGCCACATTGTCTTCTGAGTTGTTAATCTTCCACTGCTAAATAATAACACCATCAACAACAACAAATACAACAACCATGCGCCACAATCCAAAAGCGTCAGTCAATACTCTCACTGAAGCACTAACCTACAGAGCCGCCATGTTCATCTACGCATTTCTCTATACACAGCGTTTATTGAAGTTTGTCAAGTCCAGCGGAGGTGGGATGCAGGCCACGAAGTGTGGATCAGATTTGGAATAGATCCGGAGGCGTACCTGGTTCCCGGATTCAGAACTGATGAATTGATGAACTCAAGCTGCTTCAGGCAAAGGGACCGTTGATTGAATTTTGAGGTGGATTCGTATCTGAATGAGGGCTTGGATGCGGATTCATTAATTGTCGAATTATAATGAAATTTTCCTCGAACTCTTAATGACAATTTCCTGTATAACTGAACTGAACAGAATTGAAGTGAATATAGAAATTAGGCCAAAGGCCAAGCACTGGTACCTATGAGGCCATTCAACGTTGAAACGGAAATGACAGTAAAAGGTTTAGAAGATGCGGCAGGAAGGAAACCTCGCAACTGCACTATGAAACAATTGTTAGGAGAGGGTTCAGGAAAGTCAGACGGAAGAAAGAGAATATGAAAGGAGGAACAGTAAAAGGAACGAAAGGGGTTGCAGCTATAGGGGCCGAAGGCAAGCTGCAAAGAACCTTAAATAATGCCTACAGAGCACCTCATACGTCAGGCGGGGTTCCCGTCTAATGTTTCCTCAAGCTGCACAAAAACGCTCGTGCAGTAAACGTCCCTCCGTCTCCTTGTCACAGACGAAACACAGCACTTCTGCAAAAGCAAGACTTCTTTGAAGAACGAGGCCAACATGACCCAACAATGAAAAAGAAGCCTGCGTAGATTACTTCTGCGCCCATGCAAATTGAGACGTTTGGGCTTTTTCATGGTTCACGAGTGTCATGTATCCAGACACCTATCAGGGTTCGCTTTGCCGGGCCTTTCTTTTCATTGTGCTTACTGCAAGCTACTTTGCTAACGAGCTCTTTCGTGGTATTAATATCTTCATTATGATTTTTTGTAATGAACTAGGCATTTCAAGCGTTACAACAATTTTCCGTATTTGTTCTACAAGTATTTATAAGAATAAATTAAAATCTAGGTTGTAAAATTTTGATAAACATCATAGATAGATACGAGTAGATGGGTGGATAGATGAACAGACAGACAGGTGAATGCAACCCGGAATAGATAAATGGTCAAATGATGGAATAGTGTTTACTTTTAAGATTCTGAAATGATAATTCCTTTGTGGAACACACAATGAAAGAGAATACAATAGAATATAGAACTCATTCAGCGCTGAAATGAAAATTGACAGTAAAAAGCTTTAAAAGGTGTAACGGGAGCAAAACCTATACATCAGTTGTTAGGAGAGGGAGGAAAGTAAGATGGAAGAAAGAGAATATGAACGGAGGTACAGTTAAAGAAATGAAAGGGGTTGCAGCTATAGGGGCCGGAGAGACGCTGCAAAGAAACCTAAGTAGTGTCTATAGTATCCACTTGCTTTAAAAATCTCATCATTCTAAGAGGCGTTATCACAATCGAGCCTTCTACACTGGGCCAGATTCAGATCTCGTATGTCCGCTAAGGCGATGCCAAGCAAGTCCGGGAATATCCGGACTTCCATGCTGTCACCAATGCTGGCCACTTCTTGCCAAGATTGACGGCAAGACGGTGGGAGGTGCCTATGAAACGAGTGCGTGTCACGGTGCCTTTTGAGGCTACTAATACAAATAATACCTCCCAGTGACGTCATGCCTGCTCTAATTTTCTCTCTCTCTCTCTCTTTCTGTCTTCTTCATGCCTGCTTCAGTCCATGCCTGCTCTAATCTCTCTCTCTCTCTCTCTCTCTCTCTCTCTGTCTTCTTCTTCTTCTTCATGCCTGCTAATATCTCTCTCTCTCTCTCTTCCTCTCTCTCTCTCTCCTTCTTCTTCTTCTTCTTCTTCATGCCTGCTCTCTCTCTCTTCTTCTTCTTCTTCTTCCTCTTCTTCATGCCTGCTCTCTCTCTCTCTCTCTCTCTCTCTCTCTCTCTCTATTCTCCTTCTTTCTCCTCCTCCTCTTCTTCTTCTTCTTCTTCCTCCGCATGATCTGAGTTATTTGCAGTGTTTAAAATTATCCATTTAGTGGACACACAATTCCCCATCTCAATAAAATTTCAAATTCACGACAACTGGCGTCAAATTCGATTTCTAAATACGACAGCTGTCAGACGGCAGTTTTTAAATTATCCTCGAAACATCTATAAAGCAGAACTGATCGTCAGAGCAAAATTTTAATCTTTTCGGTTAAACAAATACCAGAGCTGCGCTCGCTCGTCTTGCGAATTCCAGCAGGCAGAGAAGTTTGCAACACAAACTCGTTTGGTAAAGACAAAAGTTCGGGACGTATAATTTTTCTGTAAAGATGGGTATGCTGTATGTTGTATACAAATATATATATATATATATATATATATATATATATATATATATATATATATATATATATTAATTATATATAATGAAAGTTTTATCACACAGTGATTTATTATACAATCATGAAGCTACAAATGTTTAATATCAAATTCACGCTGCTTCAGGAAGATCCCCGATGGGAATATCACCGAAGGGAATTTATAAATTCCCTTCGGTGATAATTCCCCATCGGGGATATTCCTGAAGTAGCGTGAGTTTGAACAATTAAACAAAATTTGTAGCGTCATGATTATATTATTATAAAATACATAAACACACACATATAAATACATATAATATCTATATATATACATATATATATAAATATATATATATATATATATATATATATATATATATATATATATATAACCATTGTGAAGGTATCTTGTACATCGTTACATTTACAATGATTTCCTATATATACGCGTAATGGATGTCTGGAAAAAAACCACTTGTTGATTCAAAGCACTTACTGTCGAGTAATGGTTAAAGATCAACCCTTCGGTAACTTCAGGGGAAACAGGAAGGGTGGAGATTTGTGAGTATTGGAGCAATCAATGCTCACTCTAACATTTAGAACAGACAGAGGATAGAGTGTAAAACGTAGAGTCCAAGATGGAATGCACCCCTATATCTTTTGGAAAAAATCCAGGAGATTCGTTTTGTCTTCTCTAAACAAACGACATATACTTTTCACTGAAGCACTGTCCGTACACCTTCAATCCAAATACAGCATACACAAATACAACTCTCTCTCTCTCTCTCTCTCTCTCTCTCTCTCTTGATAAATAGAGAAAGTAGTGTTGGAATGGAAGACCCCAAATATCTACGGAGTGAGATAGCACTTGCAAGATACTGTAGAAGCGATTGGAAAAGCGTGCATAGGGCGGTCGGCGCTGCGGTGATGAATCTTCTGTATAAGTTAAGTATACCTTACTTGGTATAACTAAATGAACAATAAGATGGCGTGCAAGTTTTCTGCAAAAGCGACTGCTCCCGATGCAGCGATAAAGTGAATGTCTGTGGTAGCAAATTGTGACTTTTTTTTTTTTTTTTGTCTGCTGCCATCCTTTATTAGAGGTCAAGTTTACTGACAGAAATTGTATGTATATGTATATACACTGTATGTATATATATATATATATATATATATATATATATATATATATATATATATATATATATATATATATATACATATGGAGAGAGAGAGAGAGAGAGAGAGAGAGAGAGAGAGAGAGAGAGAGAGAGAGAGACCATGAAACTTATGAACTTTATTCTTACGTGGTGCCATATCCTTGACAGGTACAAGTGGCCTAATGCGAGCAACCGTTTTTTTTTTTTATTTTCCCTAAGTATTAATCGCAAGTGTAACATCTGTTCCGTAAGATTAAGGCAAGACTTCCCGCTTCACCTTTACACTATATACACAGGATTGCAAAGTGGAAGTTAAGTTGGGAACCCTAAAGTAACTGTACACACATGACTCACGTTTCTCTTATGATATATAAGATCTTGGAACTCATTTTCTTCTTTTCCGATTAGGTCTAACATAATTCTCTCTCTCTCTCTCTCTCTCTCTCTCTCTCTCTCTCTCTCTCTCTCTATATATATATATATATATATATATATATATATATATATATATATATATATATATATATAATATATATTATATATACACAGTATATATACATATATATATGTATATATATTTATATTATATAATATATATATCTATATATATAAATATATTTTATATATACAATGTATATATATATGTATATATATAATATATATACATACTCGTGATTACTTGTATACACGTACACATATCAATGAAGAGTTCTAGTCTTCTACGCATTACCTAGAGGTAAACAAAAAGTAATCTACAATTCAGCTAAACAACTGGAGGGGAGGACTGGAGAGATCAACGATATTTGCAACTCTCGTAAAAGGAAAATATAATAATAATAATGTTCTTAAACCGGCAGCTCAGAAGAAGGTTGGGCTCAGAGAGAACTGCGTACTTTAATCTATCTCTTTCTGGTCTCGCTCACACGCCGTAACAGGGGGGGGGGGGGAAACGCCTGCCAATCACCAGTTCTCAATTGCTGGATTCAAGTCCACAGTATGGGGAAAAATAAGGACCACGCCTAGAAATGAATTCTTTCTACATATCTAAAGCAAGGCCAAGGGCTGGGACCTAAGTGATCATTCAGAGCCGAAACGGAAACTGACAGTAAAAAGGTATGAAAGGTGTAACAGGAGGAAAACCTCGCAGTTGCACTATGAAACAATTGTTAGGAGTGGATGCATAGTAAGATGGAAGAAAGAGAATATGAACGGAAGTACAGTCAAAGGAATGAAAGGGGTTGCAGCTATGGGCCGAAGGGACGCTGCGAAGAACCGTGAGTAATGCCTACAGTGTGCCGCATGGGGTGCAACGGCGTTAATAACGAGAAAAGAATTCAGATTATTCAAAAGCCTCATTGGAATTGCCAGTGTTCAGGACCAGGACTTGTTTACACTCCATCATAATTGGTTACACACATACGACTCAAGTTTTCGGATGGCTTGTCAACTGTGGGTTTTACCATGGCTAGTCTGGAATCTCCCCAACTGTAAAATCACAAAGCTGAGGTGATAATGGTAACTGCCGTCTTTCCAAGGTCTATTTTTTTAATTTCAGACAGCATGTACAATCACTCAAAAAGTTTTTGCAACATACTTCAAAACTCACCGGACAACAGCTTATAATAGCGACATCTGGCGCTATTTGGCAACTCAGTTGTAAGCGTGAAACAACTGAACACCAGTGGTGGGTCCGAGAAATTACCTGCAGTTTCCTTAAGCAGGGCTTTTTCTGATACTGCTTACTGTTGTCATATTTTTACTTAATTAAAGGATGTTACTATACTTCAGAGGTCAATGCAGTTCTTACATTTTAATATTTTCATCTCCAACTGCCATCACTATCGTTGTTTTATCTCCTTCATATGTGTGAACTTTGTAGACATAGGCCTACGACTGTTTTAAGTTGAACTGTTAGTCTTATTAACATCAACAAATACGACTTTTGTAAAGATTTGCTTCACATTATTATTAATAAATTTTTTGAATGATTAATCTTATACCTGTTGTGAACTAGTGAAACTTAATATAAAATATACTGAACTAGACTAACAGATTTCTTTACGTCTATTTTGTAATCATAGAATATAATCGCACATACACACATACATACATACATACATACAT
>NC_089756.1:28553017-28790517 GCF_040412425.1 Macrobrachium rosenbergii | reverse complement strand
ACAGAATAAATCACTTGATCACAATATTTGTTTTGAGATGATCTGAAAACTTAGCACTTTTTGGCAAAGTCCTACTTGAACACTAGAGTTTTAACAAAATTTATAGTCTGAAATTTATTTCCAGAAGAATTTTGGAACAATAATAATATATATTATCCTGAAACTTTTTGAAAAGATCCCAGTAACGTCAATAATTACAGACCAATCTTTAACAAGCTGCTTACAATATTTGTTTTAGAGAAATGGTAAATGCTCAACTAACATGGCAAAGTCCTACTTGTTAGAGTTTTAAAATTTAACTCCCACTCAGTTTGGGTCACAGTGAACAGATCCACATTGATTTCTCTAACTTAGAAGACATATAAAGAGTTCCAGAAAAACAAATTACTGTAGCTGTCTTTTTTTTGACTTTAAAATTGTTAGATACTAAATGGGTAAATGCTAAATTAAAACTTTACAAAACAACAACATAAAATTTTGCCTAGGTTTATACAGAACTTTTGGGCAAACCGCACTTTCACAGGTGAGAATTTGATGATCTGTCTAGAATATTTCCAGGTTTTGAAAAGAAAACAAATGGTACTGTAGCTGTCTTTTGACTTGGCACACTACGATTTACATTTTTTATGAAATTAATGATTTAAAAATCTACCTGTTGGCATCCGTGCAACATTACATGGATGATTTTGCCATATATTATTCAGCATCCCGACTAAAACAGTTAGAACAAATGTCTAAAAAGTATAGTAAAAGTAGATGAATGGGAAGCGTCATCTGTAGGCTTTAAATTTTCAATAGATAATCAGTAAGAAAAATCTGCCTGTTTTATAAAAATAGACCTGGAAGAAAGGTGAAGAAATAGATTTAAAAATCAGAAACCACAGCAGATACAAATCGTTAATAAAGAGCAAAATTTTGGGATTGTATTTCTGTACTTTCTCTTTGAACTGATAGAGCTCACATTACATCATGTTAAATAAAATAGAAAGTGGAAAGAGGTTAAATCTATTTAGAAAACTATTGAACACTCTCTTGGGAGCTGATAGAAAATTTTTTGTGCTGTATTTAAGGCACTTGAACAGTTCTGTCCATCAAAAATTATGGAAGGCATTAAAAATATATGGCACTACTTGTGGATCTGACAGCCCAGTCTGTATAAATCAGTTCTGTCCAAATTATGAACCAATTTCTCGGACCCTGTTAGACCTGTTCTTCAATGAAGGCCCAGAATATGCTCAGAGCCTTTAGATCATCACCAAAATCATAAGTTACAAGTTGAATGTGGTGAACTGCCTTTGTCTCTCCATAGAGAACTAGTAACAATGAAAAGTGCTTTAAGAATTCAAACTAGTGATTCTCCAACCAAAAAAATTATTTGAATTAAGAGATGTATTTATAAACAACCACCACCTTTCCCAATTAGAGCTAGAAGATTGTTTGAGTCGCTGAATCATAAATATACAAGTGCCTGTAATAGTAAAAATCCTCCTCCTGGACAATAAATAAAATGAGAATTTGCACACACATCAAGTATTTATCAAAAAGTAACTCATACAACGGAACACCATAGACAGCATACAATAGAGCATATAAACAGAAAAGGTCCACATTACGCAATATATACAGATGGATCTAAATCAGAACATGGAGTAGGATATGCTGCAGTGTCCCAAGACAAAACTTATCAGTTCTCTCTCTTCCTAATAATGCTTCTGTATTTACAGCAGAATTGTATGGAATTGCATCGGCTATAAAAATAATTGTTAAATCATCATTCAATAATTTTGTGATTTTCAGTGATTCAAGAAGCGCTATAGAAGCTATTCAAAGTTACAAATCAAAAAAATAATATAGTACAACAAATTAAATTATGTCTCCATAAATTATATAATAATGGAAAAAATGTAGAAATATGTTGGAGCCCTGCATGTAGGGATCAAAGGAAATGAAGATGCAGACAAAGCAGCTAAAGCAGCAACTCATGCAAGATCAAATGTGAATATCCCAGTTACTGATTATGTAACTTACATGAAAATGGGTATCATAAATAAAATGGCAATGTATATGGAATAAAGAACCTGAAAGTAATAAACTGAAAGAAATAAAACCTAATGTTAAAAAATGGAGTTCATCATATCAGAGAAAGACATACACAAGTAATTTAACACGCCTCAGAATAGGCCATACTGTCTGACACATGGGCACTTAATGAGCAGCCCACATGGCCCGGCCCCGAGTGCTCAGAACGAGTAATAATAACGGTCAGACATGTGTTATGTGAATGTCCAAAATATTACCAACAACGAATGTCTACTTTTTGGAAATAGAATAATGAAAGAAATTTGTCAGAATCTTTCACATTTTCAATCGTTCCAATTTTGATGCTCTTGAAGAACTTTAATTTAATTAATAAAATATAAAAATAAGTAAATAATAAAAGCATGAAAACCCTTTTAACATATGAATTTTACAAAAGAGAAAAATTGTTTTAAATTTTGCTTAATTTTATATTCTGAATTTTTAATGTACCGTTTTTAGTATGTATGTAAGGAAGTCTGAGTAAATGTATTTATTGTATGAGAGGATGTACCTATGTGCAGTTTTTTAATTTCATTTTAATTCATTCATCATTGTATCGAATGATCTATTGTGTCCTAGCCTTGACTTCAGGCCTGGACCTAGTATTTTAATCAAATCCTTCAGGCCAGCCCTATGAGAGCTGAAAAGTCAGCTCAGTGGTCTAATTAAACTACTTAATAATAATAATAATAATTTGAGGCAATGAAAAGAAGGCCAGTTACTTTAAGGCAATGAAAGAAGGCCAGTTGCTTTAAGAGCAATGAAAGGGAAGGCCAGTTGCTTTAAGGCAATGAAAAGAACAATCTCTCTACTGGGGATGCTGATGTGCAGTTGGAACCTCAAAGTTGAAGTGAGATGCTGATGATGACTACCCTCAAACAATTCCTTGTATTTTATTAATTTTTTCTTTAATTTTGTATCCATATCTATAAATCGTTATGTTGTGAAGTATATGTACAGTTTAGATAAATTGTAACCTCTTGAGTACAATCAAATTCAAGTGAAGGGAATCAGATGGCTAGACTTGAGATGACACGACCCTGAATGTCATTATCGTTTAAAAATCCATAAAAATCAGTGTTTATGTAGGCCCACTTTTCTCTCTCTTAAGAGACACTGGTGGTCAACGGCTAGAAGTGCTTGCAAATCAACATCACGAATTTGCACCTTGATTCACCTCTAAATTCTGTAATGTATGGGACAATGACCTACTGAATAATCGTCATGAATCTGCAGCATACTGTTTGCATGAAGGAGGTAATCGGGGTCAAAGGTGAAATTGTTGCTTACTAAATGGCCAGATCAACTTTCGTTTCTCAGGTCATTGGAAGGGAAGGCCACGAATCCAGGCTCGGGACAGTTGTTAACTAAACAGTTTGAGGTTTTGTGATAATAAGAAACCGTTTTTCAAACACGGTCATCATAAGTACACAATGACGCTTGTATATTGTATCAGTTTTTGCACCAGTTACTCGGTGGGTAGGCTCCATGGATGCTAAGTGACAGGTGGGGAATTTTACACGCATACGTTTGCTCGCGAGCAAGCATATGTTAAAGACAGGCTTTTTTTATTGCATTCATACTGCACCACCGAATCTTTTATCAGAAATGAAGGGAAAACTTCCCAAATGGTTTTTCATCAGCCGTTTGAGAAAAAATTCCGGGATCCCCGTTATTATAAAGGAGCTTAGGCTAGGATTTATTTAGGCTGCTCTCTCTCTTTCTCTCTCTCTCTCTCTCTCTCTCTCTCTCTCTCTCTCTCTCTCTCTCTCTCTCGTACTTCAAACCTCCGAGAATTTCAAATAACGTTTTTCGGTTGTCAAGTCAAATCGCGTTGTCTTGGGACAGTATACGATCTTGTGTGCATTTCAGTTTATTTTTATTCCAGCCACATATTATAAAAATAAATCTGATTTTCATTAACGTAAGAAGTCCACCTGCCAGCAAGTTCTTCGCCGCCGCAGTTATGTATTGATGTGACAGGTAACTGAAGTTCTTGTTTCCGGCCCAGTCGAGACCAGGTGGACCGTTATTGAGTTCAGTCCTGGCGAACGCAGGCCTTTCGTCGTGCTTCTGGGTAGCAAAGGTATATATAGCTCTTAACTTTGTATTTCATTTCGTATTGGCAGAATTGGCGTCAAGTGTTCAAATAGCGAGACTGAAAGTCACATGAACGATGGCATATCTATCTGAGGAGAGACTCTGCGGTGTGATACTGACTTAAAAAGGCTACTGGTGGCACACAAAGGTGAATGTCACTTTGATTTACGATTCTCCTCTGCATGGATTAGGTCAGTATACAGTGTTGCTGGAATATTTGACGGCAAGTTTTTCCAAACAAAAAGGCTGTAGACAGTGATGGAGCTAGTTCGAAATGAACGCATCTAGCTTAAGTTGACAGGAAGTAAGTAAACTGGGTGTTTTGTGCATCATGACATGAACTTAACTGATTTGCCACGTAGGTGATTATTATTTTTTAAATGCTGCCTGTTGGGAAATTAAGAGCAGTATCATTTTACGTCTGATTTGCCAGTCAAACTGGATATATTCTGTGACTTGGTTTGTAACTTGAGGTAAATTTTATTGTACTGATTTACTTAGGGGACATTCCGTAACTTTATATATAAACGGAATATTAAACTACAAATATTAACACTACAGGCACCAGAAAGTAACCCCTAAGGCCTGTTTTATAAGGGAACGAAAGATATTTCTTAAAATCAATCATTACAATTTTGTATTGAGGGTAAAGTGATTGCATGTCAATGATATAAATAGTCCTCCTCTGGGATGATGTCATTTCATCGACTAAATCTGAGCCATTTTGAGTGTTTCATGAAGAAGATCTATTTTGCAACAGCTGATATGATGATGGAAGAACAACTCTCTTTACGTCGTTCAACTTGAAAATGACAGCGCTGTGAATGTTTGTCTGAAGCATTTATATATTGTTGGTGGTAATGAGCGTTGAGGTTAATAAAGACATTATTATGTTATGCAATGAGTTTGTATTTCTACAGTGAATAGTATGAAATTCACTGATCGTGATTATTCAAAAAAAAAAAAAATAAAGCAAAGATTTAGAGAGTGTTGATAACCTGAAATGATGAGCCGAATGAGACCAAGTAAATTGGAGTTTGACCTAAACAACCAACGGCGAGATATGGGAAAAAGGAGTAGAGCTTAATAACGGGAAAAGGTCAGCAAATTGACCTGATTTAACTTTTGCCAAAGTGGGAGTTGGAATGGAACCATTAAGATAAAGTATGTATCTTCAAGGAGGAGGTTTTATTCAACATAGGTCCAGAGCTCATTCTGATCAATTTTGAGATAGAGTTAACTTGAACCTTTCTGGCAAGATCTGTGTCGCTCTCCTCTCTGACATCAAGAGAAATTTCTAAGTCCAGTGTAGCTGGCCGGGGGAACTAAGTGTTATAAGAATAAAACCTAAGAAAGTGCCCGTAATCATTACCTCCTCCTGAAATAAGAAAACAGTGTCAGAAAAATTAATTTTTAGTTTCTGCAGATTCCTGATGAGTTAACCAAGCTTCCTAGGGCTATCGAAGGAACATTTATTTTACCAGGTCTTACCAAGTGAAACGTTACCTAAGCAGAGTCATTCATACATGGGAACCCATAACGCAACATAAAAGTGAATATCGTAACAATTATTTGCACTAAGATATTTCAGAGAAAAAATTATATGGAATCTCAGTAAATGAAGGGTTAAAAAGGAAGGCCTTTCTAGGCTGACGGCATATCAACAAAAATAATGCTTTAGGGTGAACAGAAATATGATTTAGATACAAGTTAATCTGAGAAGAGAGGAAACATCCTCATGGATGGAATGCTGGGGAGTTTCAGAGGAGGAGAATATGGTTCATTTTCACTAGATCTTCTTTCGCCATGAGAGCTGCAGTTATTCCAGCAAAGCAGTGGGTTCAGCTAAAGATTTTCAGTGATGTAGGATAATTTCAATATGTCGTTGTGCTTTAGAAGACAAGTAATGATGACTGATCTTCTTCGAGCTTTTTGTTCTGTACTGATCTTGTTGTATAAGTGACTTCCTTTTAGCTGTGAATATAATGGCGCTAGTTTTTATTGTTACTCTTCAGTTAGTTTGTCCTTAAATAAGGTTTATGCCTGGCATTTTGTTCATACTGATTTTCCATGGAATAAGAGAAATTTTTTGTACTTACTGAACAATGAATGACAAGGGGTTACTTATGCTAAATTCATCCCTTTGTCACACTAGAATCTGCTCATCAATTTGAGGTTTCAGCCTGTCATTTTGACAAATAACTTCACTGTTTGTGGATTTTTTATGAACGTTTCCAATTTCATTTGTTACTTTTCTATATCTATGTTTTTCCTTACAGGTTCGTAAAAATTGCAAAAAGCACGCCATCTCAACAAGACCATTGAAGACACTTTGTCACTCTGAAACAAACAAGTAAATCTTTGATTACATCTCATAATCACCTGAGTGTCAAAAACCCTTTTCTGAAGCCATTGTCGTGTTGGCATAAATTAGCATAATCAATGAAGAAGTAGTTTTGACAGGGCTTAACAGAGGACATCGGGTTTTCAGTAGCGGAGGCATGAATCTGAGTTTTTATACATCATTAAAACAAATTAAAACATTTTCAGGAGGTTCTGTTTTTTCATGTAAGTCTAAAACCGTTGAAAAATCTGGTTGGTGACTTCCATTGCATGTGGAAGCCAGTTATTTTGGTGCACATATTAAAGGATTTTGGCTCCTTTAAAAAAGACAGAGCATGTTATCCACTGGATATGTAGATTTAGACTGGTCCATTTCAAAAGAGTGAAATGTGTAATTTTTGGAACTGATGTGGGATATAATCCATTTTGTTCCTGCTTCAGAAGTCAAGTTATTTGCTCTTGCAAACCAGACTTATCCATTTCACCTAGACAGGTTTTAATTTTTGATAACAGAGACAACTATTTAAATAGACTGAAAATATTCCTTCCATTTTTGGATACAATTTACAATGGCCAAGCCCTTCTAATTATATCTCACTTTATATTTGCTTTAAAAAATCTTTAAAAGTTTTAGATATGGCATCCTCTTTTGACTTTCTGGAACAGCATCATGACCATATCGCTATTTGCGTTTCAGCAAAATTGTTTCTTCATCTAAAACTGTCCTTATAGCAGTAAGTTTTGTATAATCTGTGATTGGGACAATCAACAGATGTGATTTTGCGGTAAATTTTCAATAACAAGTTTCAGTGCCAGGCTTTGTCTGACAGTTGGTTGAGTGCAGTGTCAAAGGCCTAACTAAAACGCCAGGGTTTTGTAAACTGAAAATCCTGTAACATACAGAATTAACACCATTTTGAAACAGACAAAATATTCCATGTAGGAATATCACATAGCATACCGACGGAGGCGTGTCGTTCGAAGGCGTTGGAGGGTTCGGCCTTTTTTCTCCTCTCTCTCTCTCTCTCTCTCTCTCTCTCTCTCTCTCTCTCTCTCTCTCATGCCTTTCTCTCTCTCTCTCCCTCTCTCTCTCTCTCTCTCTGTCTCTCTCTCTCTCTCTCTCTCGTTCTCAGAGAATGTCACAAAGATCTCTTTCGTTCTTGCATTCTCACATTAAAGAAATAAATGGTTCGTTTAAAGAAACTCAATCTTTCTACAAAATAGGTTTATTATTTAAATAACCCAACAAGTAATGAATAAACAAAGCAAAGATTAAAATGCATCATAAATGAAATTGTCAAGCAAAAAAAAAAAAAATCCAACTTAACTCAAAAGTCTAATCATGGCTAATGGCCTGTAAAGTCAAAATCTTCACATATGGCTTAAGTATTATTAAGTCAAGTCTCAAAAAGTCAATCCACACTCAGATATTATACTTGCAAGGTATGCATTGTATGTCTCTATAATCAGTCACCACATGACTACATCATATCATTGCCTACAAAGTCATCACCACAACCACCACAACCATGACATCTGTCGAAAAATTAAGCACAAATAATAACGATTTCCCAAAAAAATATGCAAGTATAAACATAATAAAAATGCATGCCAAGTTAAACAGTAACACAGTAAAATAAAATATTGAAATGGTAAATATTCATATTGAAACTCCCACACCAGTTCAAAAATAATGATTGGAAACATGGTAAAAAAAATCATAAGTTCACACTTCCCACTGAAAAACAGAGTCTCCGAACTGTACCTTATTCTGCCAATTCTAAGAGCTTGGATCCACTCCAAAGATAATGTCTTCAGACAACTGCAGTTCTAGCTCCGTTAATGAACGATCGGACTCAATTTTGGGCAGATTTTGGCACAAAATCGAGATTCAAATTAACATACGAACTCATGTAATATACATAGCAACAGTCATATGATGGAGCCAATATTGTGTGCTCATCAGGTTAATTGCAGATGTAACAAAGTATTTGCTGAATGAACGATTTCGCAACTGGCGGCTCACGACAGTACCATCACAACCAAAATTCTTCCATCACATCATTCTGTTCCTGACAATGTTAAAGCGGCCATATTTTCTGAAATAGTGCTCGGCCACCCCATAAGAGCCGTCTCGCTCTCCTTAACGGCAAACTAAAACAAAAGCATATGTATAAACATAACAAATAGATAGGGCTTATGCTCAATTAGCAATGTCTACTGAACTACAGCTTTAGGTACTGCCCTCATGACGCACTTGCACATCTACTGGGGGTATTGTCTTAGAGCACTTGCGTGAAGTCTTACAAACACAAATGAGCTTTACTACCCCATAATAAGAACTATCAGAAAATAGCTGTATTAAAACAATTAAGATTGTCGGCAACAAATATTCCTGATACTGGAACCATGAACGAATCCTCGATCTCTTCCATCGGGTGGAAACAGTTATTGGTATCTCGTTGTAGGCACTGGAACTACATCGTGATCGTTATGCATATGACGATAATTATCTTCTCGGAACTGTTGAACACAGCACGGCTAAGTACGAGAAAGTCCGTAGACAGGATTCTGCAGGATGGTCGAACAGCTTGGACCCTCGAAGAACGAACGTCGTCGTCTGGTTGCTTGCACATCGTCGTAATGGGCATTCTTTGCAAACAGGGCAGGAAGAGTGCTGGTGGTGATCATGTGGTATTCACGTGGAAACTGTCTAAAGTCACATTCAGTCGGAGTCTGTCTATGAACTAAAGACAATTCACAACCACCCACAGATACAACGTGCAACTGGAAAACATTACTGTTACACACATACTTCTCCCTAACTACAAGGTACAACCCGTCTTATAATCAACTCCCAAACCTTGATATTGATCTCCCAAAATGAACATGATCTCTAATCCCTTCCATATCACTACTGAGTCTCCAAAAGCACTCGAAAAAGGTCTAATAACAAAAAACTAACAAAAGGTTTCATCGTTCGACAAGAACATGAACTATCATTCCCCGATCAGACAAACTCACTCAAAACATTAAAACATAAATACAAATCTCCTCCTGTGAACAATACTTTCGCTCCATGTAGATAAGCGAATTCTTAGAACATTTTCTAAGTCAACTCAAAGGCAATATATGACCATAACGACCATCTGCTGCAGCAATAATTGCTTTAACTTGCATTTGCACTTCAAAAAAAAATTTCTTTCTCAACATTAAAAGGTATGTTGGATCGTAAGGAATAAATTGTCACATCAAGATCTTCTTTCAAATTTCCTCTGAAACTAGCAAATCATTTAAAGCAACGTCTCATTGTTTCAACAACTATTACTCAATTTCTTATTACTTTGGCAACTGATTTAACTGTTTCATGAGCAATTAAGTCTTTTTTGAAATACAGCTACCCTTTAATAAAAAAATCGAAACTGAAAAAAAATCCAAACACCTAAAACACTAAGGTGCTGCTCTTTCCCTATTTCTGAAAAAAGATCAGACTTGTTCTGGGTCCGATATACCATTCTAATATTTTATCTATCCCTTTATCAAAAAAATATCCTTTATTTTTCAATAATCTAGTTAAAGAGACGTCAGATGATAAAATACATCGTAACATTCTTGGAATAACACACTCTCTGGCTGACCCTATGAGTCAAATCTCTTATGGTCACTTAGTCCGAAAACTAGACTTCATTAGCTCAAATTCCTGGTCCTAAAATCATCCAAAAAACAAACTATTAAGAACTTGTGCATCAAAATGAACAAGAGACAAAAAAAATTAAAAATAATATATATTCCTCAAATTATATACAAATGTTCCATTACATCCCAACTTTCTTTAACTTTGAAATATGAGTCAATTTCGTCACCGGTATTTACATCTTTAACTACAAATCTATTCCCTCTTTTTGATCTCTACAATCTCAAAGGTCCGTGGAACTTTCGGACTTAATTTATAATTCAGATCATTCCGGAACATTCACTTTAACAAACACTCTATCACCCATCAAAAAGCTACTCCCCTCGATTTTGCGTTACTTTTCTCTACCATTTGCACGCGAACTAAGTTCAAGTTCTTTACTGATACGTGCAAATCTTTTTCTCTCGCTGTATTTATCAACGACATGACCGTAACATCACATCTGAACACACTCTGGTAACAAATCAAAAGTCCTTTTCAACTTGTATCCATACAAAGCTTCTGGCTGGAGATATCTTAATTGTGTCATTCATCATAGTATTGATACATATCGCACTTCATCCAAAGATCTGTCCCAATGTGGCATCGAACCACCCACCGTCATGCGCAAAGCTTCGATTACTTTTCCGATTCGCCCTCACATAACCCATTCGCTTCAGGTCTATAGGATTATAGATACTTTCTTTATCCCCAACAAATTGGCAAGACCGTCTAAAGTCTTATTAATAAACTCCCTACCATTGTCTGTGATCAGACATTCAGAACACCATATCGACAAATTATCCCCTTAAAGAACGCTATAGCAACTTCTCAGCTGATTTGTATTTCAGTGGGAAAATCTCGACAAAATGAGTCAACTCATCAACAACTACTAATAAATGTCTATAACCATAACCCGATCTCTGAGAAGTTACCCAGAATATCCATATGCACTCTGAAACGGCCTTTGGTATGGGATATGAACCCAAACGACACGACATCGTTGTCAGTTTATCTGCATTGAAAATAGCACAACTTTACAAAGGCTTCTACTGCGGAAAACATATTTTTCCAAAAGAACTTTGACCTGACGTTTTCATACGTCTTGTCCACACCTCAAATGAGGAGAACCAAATTTACAATGTACAATGTCTAGAACTTGTGGTACTAGACTCTCTGGCACGATGATTTGTGTAATTTCACCCATGCTTCGAGTACTTCAAGTTATATTTAACTTCCTCACCAATAAATTATTCTCCAACTCCTAGACCAGAAAAAGGTAACTTATACTTTCTTCGGTGAAACTCCTAAGAAATGCCTTTAGCATCTGACAACAATTTATCTTCATCTTGCTTTTTGTTCCAGCAAGCCTATGTCCCAAATGACATTTTCACCGTAATATAACACACTGCGTTACTCTCACTATCACGAATAACAATCTCTCCTGAGACTGCTGACTCACTATTTCTCCCTGAAGTATGCACTGTAGAAACGTGTATGTCCTCTACATGCGATCTCTCAGAACTACTAATATCCGAGACATTAGACACCAAATGTTTACTCTCTTCTCCCACACAGGATTCGGTTTGTATTTCCTCATCCTCGACTGGAAAATATCTGCTCAATGCATCTGCAACCACATTATGCTTACCTTCAATGTATTTGAGGTTTGCATCAAAATCTCTCAATGTTAGGAACCAACGTGCTCTCTTGGGCGACAAATTTGGCTTATTAAAAAGCTCTAAATAACGGTTGATGATCTGTAAAAATCTCAACTTTATTTCCCAACAACAACATCTTAAAATGAACAAGGCTAGAGACGATTTGAAAGCCTTGTCCACAACTGACATCAGCTCGTTACTACCACGCGTTTTGAACTTTCTGCATAAAAAGCAATTGGGTAATGCCCCTCAAATTTCTGCATCAAACACGCACCTATACCTTCTGACTCGCGTCAGTCACTAAGGTGAACGTTGACTAAAAATCTGAAACTTCAAAACAGGTGGGTTCACCAAAGCGTTCTAAGCTTCTCAAAAGCTAATTGTTGACTATCACCCCAAACAAACTGAACGTCTTCTCGTAACAAATCTGTCAATGGAGACGCTATTGTAGAAAAATTCCGCACAAAACGGCGAAAAGAAACCCGACATACCTAGGAACGAACGAATCTGTTTCCGGTTTTGGGAACTGGAAAATTCACAATGGCTTTAACTTTTCATCATTCACTCCTAACTCCTCTTTAGAGATAACATGTCCTAAATAGACAATTTTCTCTTCAGAAACTCACATTTGGCCAATTTGACCTTTTAATCCAGCGAACCATGTAATCGCTTGAGGACTTCTTTTAACACCTTTAGATGTTCTTCAATTGTATCTGTGCATATGAGAATGTCATCCATGTACACAAACACCGACTTTCCTAACAAACCACCAAACACTGTGTTAACCAGTCTAGTAAAATGTTATTGGGAACCCTTGTAATCCAAAGGCATCCTATTAAACTCGTAATGTCCCTTTGGTACCGAAAATGCTGTATATTTATTTGGCTACTCTCACAAAGGAACTCGTAAAAACCCTTGCATAAGATCTAGATGAATATATATTCTTGCCACCGATCTCAACAAACAAATCAGGCAAACAAACTACAGGATATCTATCTGGGCATGTTTTTCATTCAATTTACGAAAATCTACACAAACTCTGGATACTACTGTCTTTCTTAGGAACTGCAAGCAAAGGAAAATTAAACGGAGAATTGGACGGTCTGATAATGCTCTTCCGACTCCACCTCTGAACTTCTTTTCTACTTCTTCTCTGATCTTAAAAGGAATTCGATATGCTGGAATATATATGGGATTTGCACTTTTCTAGGCGAATTGAACAGATGTTCTAAAACATCTGTAACTCCTAATTTATCTCCTTCAAAGCAATGATATCTAGATATTCTTTCAACACTTTCTCTACTTTATCTGAATACTCGGATAATCAACTTTAGCCAAATGTTCATGAAGAACCTGACTTCGGAACTGTTGCTCCTCGGGGAAACATATTACTGTCTCCACAAAAACTCACTAATTTATGCTCTTCCTTAAACTCTTCAAAATCAATTACATAAGTGCCTTGTGATATTTTTTTCACTGAGTCTTGATAGCTTACTAATTTACTGAAGTCACGCCTGCGATTGAAATTTCATTTACTGACACGGCACTCACAACGTCTTTTGAATTTCTCTCGGTTCCCTCAACAACGCATACTTGAGAAGGAAAATTTTCTCTTTCAGTGACACTTTAACCAATGTAGGAACTGCGGTTGCAATTCAACATCTTCCAACAAAAACTTTGAAAGATCTTTAAGGAATGTCTTCACTCTCTAATGAATGTGTTACACATGTCTCAGACTGTGTCTTAGGTTTCTCACAAGTTTTTTCCTGTGTATATATGGAACAAAAACAAATCCTGGACTCACCTATTGTAATCCCCTGAACTCCCGTAAGAATGTTGATGTTATGTCGCATGCAAGAAGGGTGTCCTAGCAAACCATTTCACCCTAAGGCTAATCCTTCTATGACCAAAAATGATTCTACTATTGTCTTTCCACCGATACAAAGCGTAAGAAATGACAAAACCTAAAATATTCAGTTTTCTCGCTTGTACATCACACACTGTCTCACTAGAAGGGACTAATTTACACTCTGGAAACCTCAGTGAAAAAGGTCAGCATTTACTAGGTTAACTGAGCTACCAGAATCAATGAAAATAGAAATTTCATGCCATTAGAGAATCCACGTACAATGGCCTAGGTTCTGTTGACTCTAAGACCTGATTAGTCATTATCCTGTGTCCGTTTTCGAACTTATCTTGTGAAAATTCTGCTGTTCCTTGTGTATCTAGAACTTGCATCATGTGGAATTCTCCTGTCATATCTAGAAAAACCTACCCCGGACTTCCCTGAATATTCTCTACTCTTGTGGCTGTGGGCAAAATCTCCATCCATGATCTGAAGATTTGCAAACTGAACAATATCTCACTCTGCAATTTGATTTACTATGTCCTATTTTATCGCAATTAAAACAACGAATCGTTGTGACTGGTGTCTCTGGAATTTTTCTTCGATTCTATAGCGGCACATGATTTGGCTGTTGCATCATTTAAAGAATTTGAGGACTATCATTATTCTGTGGTTTGGAAACCTGTAGCTGACATCTTTGCACCCTCCCTTCACAAAAACTACTGTCCAGCGTCGGGCATTTTGATAGATTTTTGTTAATCTGTAAAACAAAAGATTCATCTGTGTCCTGATCAATTCTCTTATCAAAACTATCTACAATTACATCTGGGATCTGACGTTAAAAGGCAAAATAAAGTAAACAATCTTTCAAAATTATCTAAAGAAATATTATTTCATTTACCCATGGAGAGTTTATTATAGATTTCTTTAACTCAACTACTGCATCAAATAAATTCCTTTTGTATGTGACTAGTGAATCATTGCCCTTTCTTTATTTTGAGAAACTCTCGCAAATTCCGAACTGACATTCGGCGTTGAACTCCGCCATACGTACTCGTGAAATTTCTGCGGCAGTTCATTCCAAGTTTTACACCTTCTGAACCCGAAACTCGTGCTTTCGTTTTCTTTCCAATATCTCCTTTATCTAAATCCAGAAATGATTTAGCCTCTGTTAAAGCTTCAGCGCCATTCGTAATTTTCTTGGAATTCAGATAATTGTTACTGACTCAATGAAAGTTTCTATATTTTGGGTTGGCTTTCCCCATCAACTAACCCTTTAAAATTTGTAATTCCGCATTACAAATGTTCGTAACTTTATGCACCACAATTGATTGGGATGTGCTTGCTGCATCGTCCGGCATTTGTGAGTAATCACACGCCTGAGCGTAACAACATAAAGAAAAAAAAAAAAGAAAACAGAGAAAGGTACAAGTTACCCCCTCTAAAGAAGAACAAAAGCGGCGTTCTGAAAACGGGGTACTTTACCAATTTTGAAACAGAAAACGAAGTACCTATCTCTCAACTGCTAACCTGAAAGCGTCACCTACTCGACAGACGGCAAACAAAAACCCAGCGTGATTTTAGTTGAATCATCATTTTGCGTAATTAACTCACAATCGCCACTAATCACACTTATTTGGTATTTTGTCTTAACTCCAAAATTGCTCTAGAGATCACCCAGATCTATGTTCACAACTCCCCCACTCCCAGTACTCGAATAGAAACGGGAAAAACAAAAAGGTTCCCCGCATTTCACACGTAATCACGACACACTTATCAGTCATTCAACATTGACCCGTGCGCTCAGTCTTAGGTGAAGTCGGCTATGCCTTGGGCATCAACGTTACCAATTAGTCTATTAGCAATCTCCTCTTTCGCCATCACTAAAGACGCAAATCTGGGACCAATTTTCTGTAACGAGGACAGAATGCGCCCTTTTGAAGGTGTACGTAACGTGCTCAACGATCTTTAATCTGTGAACGGAGGCGGTTATGAACCGTTTTGAAACACTTACATCTATTTTTTCTTTCTCCTCTCTTTCTCTCTCTCCTCTCTCACCGTGAATCACCTCTCTCTCTCTCTGTGGAAACTCTCTCTCTCTCTCTCATCCCTATCACCTCTCTCTCTCTCTCTACACATCGCCTCTCTCTCTCTCTCATTTTTCAAGCTCACCCACCTTAACCAGACTCATTCTCACCAAATCGATTAAATGGACCATTTAAAGAAACGCAATAGTTTCTACAAAAAATAGGTTTATTATTCAAATAACCCAACAAGAAATGAATAAAACAAAGCAAAAAGATTAAAATGCATAATAAATGAAATATCGGAGTTAGATACTTTAAACTCTGAACTGCAAAACACTTCTGATTAAAGAAGTCTCACTATGGCTGATAGCCTGAAAATATCAAACTCCACACATACTCCCAAATCAATAATTAGTCATGTAAAAAAAGCAGTCTACCACATGTTATTCAAATGAAACAGTCCCTCAAATCCACCGACATCTGTCCACAGACATCTGTCGGAAGAATTAAAACATGATAGAAAACTCCCAAAAAAATACATGAAAATGCAAAACACAATAATGGAAAGTGTAAAATGCATAGCCAAGATATGGCAAACGTAACATGACAAAACAATAATATAAAAGAGGTATGAATATTCATATTAAATCTCCCACACCAGTTCAAAGTTCATAATGATTAGAAAATCATGGTAAAAATCACAAGTTCAATTTTCTCCCCATAAAAACAGAGATTTCCAAGTCTACCTTATCTGTCGTTTTCAAAGACCGGATCCTCTCCAGCTACGTCTAGACAACTGCAGTTCTATCACGTTAATGAACGATCAAACTCACTTTTAGGGCAGATTTTGGCGTAATCTAGATCAAATTAACGCACGTACTCACGAATATACATAACACTTCGGAAGATCACCTGACTGACAATGAATTGCTGAGAATCAAACTATTTGTTGAACACAAAGATTTTACCTCGAGTCTCTCGACCTACTTCCATCTGACTCCATAAATTCTTTCATCACATCTTAAAGCATTGAAGCTATGAAATGCATATATGTGTCCTTTAAAATTGTAGCGGCCATATTTTCTGAAATATAAACAAACAAGACAATGAGGTTGGAAGAAATCAGTCACTGCACGCGGATCTAAATGGGAGAATTCAAGTAAATGACAAATCCTTTTTGCCTCGTCTTCTCGGACTCCTTATCGTTGTATTTTAGCGAGGTTCCTGCCAGCAGCACCGACATGCAAAACAGTCGTCTGTTTAAAACTTGGCATTTTTTACTTACGAGTAATAGAGTAATGATAATGAGATCCGTGAGTATCATTCTTAGCTATTATCATCATGTTGTATATGAAAAATATCTAATGAGAGCCGTAGTATCATCTTCGCTATTATCATCATGTTGTATATGAAAAATATCTAAGCACAAATACTACAAATATGTCGACATTATTAATCGGACATACAAGCAGATTCTAGGTTCCAAAAAAAAAGGAATGAATATAGGAAAGTAAACAAAATGTTGGGACAATTTGCCGTCATTATGAATACTCGCATTTACAAAAAAAAAAAAAGTAAAAATATCGCCAAAGTTCTTCGGCTCAATCTTTTCTGTTTTTTTTTTAGCGTATAAGCAAGGCCACCGAAAATAGATCTGCCCTCCGGTGGTCTAGTATAATTCTTATGAGCCGCGGCCCATATTGAACCTTTAATTTTTTCGGTGGTGGTTTACCTCTATCTTGCCAGGCGACCATTACGTGCTAAATTTAACTCATAAAATAATAATACTGATAATAATAATTGCAATTTGGTATGTTAATAATAATGATAATGGATGATCAACATACCAATAATAAGCCCTCTAGCCTCAGTTTTTAAGATCTGAGGCGGACAGAAAAAGTTGGATGGACAGACATGAAGCCCGGCATCAATGGTTTTTCAGAAAATGATACTACGAAAACCTACAAAGAAAACTGTGGTAATCTAGATGGTAAAAGCAAGAATCTTCACCTACCTGTTCCATAATTTAATTAAAATCCAAAATTGTTACTTATGACACTAAAGTTGTCGTAATAATGACAATCCCTTTTAAAATTTCTGTCAAAATAAAAAACATGATCTAGGTAACGAACCAGTTTTTAGCAACTCTGTACAGAAGAATAAAATCAAATTTGACGATCAGTTAAATGGAATGGAATATAATTTGGTCCGAGGCCAAGCACTGGAAATAAATGGTCATTCAGTTCTGGAAAAGAAACTGAGAGTAAAGGTTTGAAATGTGTAACAGGAGGAAAACTCCAGTTGTATTGAAATGATTATTGGGAGATAGACTTTGGATGGCAAGATGGAAGAAAGATAAAATGAATGGAGGAATCAGCTAAAAGGAATTAAAGGGGTTGCAGCTAGATTGAAGGGATTTATTAATGTCTAAGCTGTAGCTAGCCAAGCTCTCGAAAAGTCAAACTGAATGAAACACGGTGCCAACGACCAATGAATAAACTCATTCAGGTCGAAATAAATATGCACTGTTGAATCCACACTGAACTCGACCCTCCCTGGTAATATTCTAGCTGGAATCGTTTTAAATTAGGAAACAGACAGCTAGAACATTTATTGTTTAGATGCAGGGACTAAATAAACATTTCCTGTACATCATCTCAACGAGTCCTGCTATTTACTCATTCCTCACGGAGGAAAGGGCGCTCACTGTCTGAGATCTGAGGGGACCTTTTGTCCGAAATGTGGCTTTCCTAAGCTAGCATGGAAAAGTCAACAACTCCGTCTCGAGTCCCTTTCAGCTCTAAATGCCTTTTACCAAACATGCGAGATGCCCCAACCACCAACCTCTGACCTAAATACAGTACGTCCAATTGCAGCCTCAGAGTGGCTGTTCCCTACACCATATCTGAAAAGACTTCGTTATTATCTCCAGCTTGTTAACTCAGCTGAATGATGCATCAGTTTTAAAGAGCGTGCAAAGCTATGTTTCGCTCTCTGAACAGTCTTTCAGCATCATTTGCCCTGTTCCTAGATCAAATATATGCCCCAGATACACAAATAATCTTTCTCTATTTGCTATTCAATAAAAGCCTCTTTAAAGAGAGAGAGAGAGAGAGAGACTAGGTGGAGTTTTGCCCATCGTTAAATATTCTAAAACTTGTTACCTTTCTATGTATATATATATATATATATATATATATATATATATATATATATATATATATATATATATATAAATACACTATCATATATATATATATATATATATAATATATATATATATATATAATATATATATTATATAATATCAATATGTGTATTTTCGATCCAAAAACTTTTCTCTGTTTTAAGTAAAAAGGTGAGGTTGAGGCGTCTCTTACCCATCTAAACTTTAAATTGTTTCATGAGCATTCCTACAGATATATAAATTTTAATTGTTTCACCTACCTAAGTGAAAATTCGCCTCAAATCATGGTTGCTGGATCATCTCATGCAATACTTATTTCTGTTTATTAATCATGTTATTCTTCTCTCTAGTTCAATCCACTGGTTTATTAATGTATATTTAGTTTTGACGGCTTAAAATTGTTACATGAGTATTTACTTTTTACTCTCTGATTTTGGTTAGGAATTTTATATATTCTGCTCTTGTTTATAAATATTTTCATTTTTATTCCATTCTTTTCTTGTATCATTGTATTTTCTAATGTATCATACCTCATAAGCTCTCTGCGAATTTGAATTAAATGCCCGAGCAATTCTGCGTACAGATGGGTTTGAAGGTAGATGCAATTATTTGCCACACAAGGAACTCACAACAATAACTGTGATAATTTTGATACTTCTGAGATAAAAGCAGACACGCGTCCTCTCTTCAACTTTCTGTAAAAGAAAACTATTATAGAGACGGCTATTTGTCTGTCCGTCCGCACTTTTTCTGTCCCTTTTTATTATCCTCAAAAGCCACAGAGCCTGAGGGCTGCAATTGGTATGTTGCTCATCCTTTCCATAAAACATACTGCCTCTTTGCATCCTCTAGCCTCAGTAGTTTTTATTTTATTCAAGGTTAAAGTTAGCCATGGTCGTGCGTCTGGTAACGCTGTAGGTGCCAACAACGCAGGCCACCATCGCCCTGTGAAAGTTTCATGGGCAGTGGCTGACAGTTTTTATGAGCCATTGGCTGACAGTTTCATATACAGCATTACTGCATATTAGAAAAAACTCGATTGAAGAAACTTCGGCGCATTTTTTTTTTTACTTGTTTTAATATTCTTTCCACAGGGCTGTCCTACTTGCCTCACATCAACAGCTCTCTATTCTATGGAAATTCGAATATCCGATAATAATAATAATAATAATAATACAATAATAATAATAATAATAATATGCCACGCCAATTAACACTTAAAAACTAGTTCTCGAAAGTCTTCCAAAGTTGACAGTTGATTTTAAGAACACCTTGGCACTACAATAACAAAGGCGCTAGCTTCCGTGTGTTCAAAGAAGGAAAAATGTTGCGAATGTCCTCTGCACAAGACAGTTTTAGATCTCACAGGAAATTGTCTCAGATCTTTTACAAACTGTTTGCATTTCGTAGGTATTTTTAGCATGGCCTGAAGTCTGGCTTTTATATATATATATATATATATATATATATATATTTATATATATATATATATATATATATATATATATATATAATAAACACACTGTTAGCTTACCCAGGTAATTCCTTGGGGTGCAGTTGCACTCAGGTTCCAACTTCTTTTGACTTGTATGGCCTAGTGAATATAATGAAAGTACAAAAAGTAGAATATGATTCAAAAGAAATTACAAAGAACAAAATATAACATCAGGTAAGGGGATGAAGGCTGAGTTACAGGCAGGGCTTGTTGAACTGAACTGAATAAAGAATTTAGGCCAAAGGCCAAGCGCTGGGACCTATGAGGTCATTCAGCGCTGAATGGACATGACAGCAAAAAGGTTTGAGGAGGTGTAACAGGAGGAAGTTTTGAAAAGTGTTGCTCTATAAATAAATTGTTAGGAGAGGATGGAAAGTAAGATGGAAGAAAGAGGATATGAAAGGAAGTACAGTAAAGGGAACGAAAGGGGTTTGCAGCTAGGGACCTAAGGGAGGCGCGCTGCAAAGAACCTCAAGTAATACCTACAGTGCACAGCATGAGGTGCACTGACGACACTACCCCTCTACGTGGGCCAGGGTTTACTGAGTTCCAACAACGCACAAGTTGTAGAGAGGAGCTGCCGTGGTCTACCTATTCAACTGGGGAACTGCTGTTTAATGACAGCGATTCAAGGATGGACAATTGATGACCATTTGGAGCCTTGCCGTAATTTCTAAACCTTCGTAATTTTTTTGTATTTAAGCTACAGCGTTATCTCTAAGAGGAAGGACTTTAAAACTTTAAGCCAAAAGCGCTGGGAAGAGGTCAATCAGAGGTGAAAAAAAACTACAGTATAGAAGATTTAGGGTAAATTTCTTTTCATGCCTAAGACTGATAATCATTGGATTGTTGGAATCAGATTAGGATCAATGGCAGATAGATATTTATATATATATTATACATTGGTCTTGAAACGTTAATCAATTACAGTATAACTTATAACAAACAATGGAACTCTTGTCCATCCATCCATCCATCCATATCTCTCTCTCTCTCTCATATATATATACAAATGTCATGTATATCAAAACATATTCATATATATATATATATATATATATATATATAATTTATAAGTGATAAATATATAACAATATATCCTAAACATAATACAACAAACGTCCCCTACTTCGGACTAATTTTGGAAAGGTTACATCCAAAATGGAACCATATGATAAGCGCACGCACACACACATCTACATAATGCATACCTAGCGAGAGAGAAAGAGAGAGCGCGCAAAAGAGGGCATAGTTGTTAACAAACAACAGATAGAGCTTACAGGTGTGTACAGTATGTGTTTGTGTGATGAAGCGCTCCTGTCTGCGTACGCGAGTATGTGAGGTTCAACACATGAGGTTCATTGACAGACGCTACGCAGAGACGGCGGCCGGTAATAGTCACAGAAAAAAGTTACAACTTTGGCTAGGAAAAAGTCAGAAAAAAACGTCACAATTTTTGCTAGGAAAAAAAGCCACAATTTTAGCTGGGAAAAAAGTCACGGAAAAAAGGCACAATTTTGGCTAGGAAAAAAGTCACAATTTTGTTTAGGAATAAAGTCACAATTTCGGCTAGGAAAAAAAGTCACAGAAAAAGTTACATTTTTTGCTAGGAAAAAAGTCAATTTTAGCTAGGAAAAAAAAAGTCAGAAAAAATGTCACAATTTTGGCTAGGAAAAAAGTCAATTTTGGCTAGAAAAAAAGTCACAATTTTAACTAGGAAAAAAGTCAATTTTAGCTAGGAAAAAAGTCACAATTTTGGCTAGGAAAAAAGTCACAATTTTGGCTAGGAAAAAAGTCACAATTTTGGCTAGAAAAAAGTCACAATTTTAGCTAGGAAAAAAGTCACAATTCTGACTAGGAAATAAAGTCACAATTTTAACTAGGAAAAAAGTTACAATTTTTGCTAGGAAAACAAAAGTCACAATTTTTGCTAGAAAAAAAAAGTCAATTTTGGCTAGAAAAAAGTCATTAATTTATGGTGAGCGGTAATAAAGTCACAGAGGGAAAATTCACAATATCTCTAGGGTGGATCATTATCTTTATGATATTTACAGTCCTGTTTATGTTTTTACGGTCATCCCCAACTCACCTGGGGTAAAGAAAGTCATAACCAAGGACAGACAAAAGCGGAACTCACCTGGGGTAGGGGAAAGCCATAGTCATGGACAGACGAACGTGGAACTCACCTGGGGTAAGTAGAGTCATAGCGAGGACGAGCACTGTGGCTATTTGCGTCAGCCACGTCATCGTCCCAGCAATCGAACGGACACCTGTTGAGAGAATCGATTGAAGAGGAAGTTCTTTAGGTTGGCCACTTCTCAAAGGACCTTTCAAGCTACAAGTTTACAACACACAAGGTGCAGAAGTGCACTTCATAAGAATTTTTTGTTCATCTGACTTATTAATTATTCATTTGTTACTTAATTATGTATTCGCAGTAACTCGACATTGCCACCTCTAAATATGAATGGTATATTGCAGACAACATGAACAGTAAATTGTTCAAAATATTATAGTAATTTAACAATTTTTATATTTGTGTGTGAACATATGTATATATATATAAATATATATGTATATATATAAAAGAATTATACCTCAACAGGCAATCAAAATAATATGCAAAAAATAACAATAAAAACATTCCTTGCTTGAGGTTACATTCCATTCTTATGATAACTCATGACATCCCCTATTAGCAGAAATGATTGCAGATATCAACAGTAAATTTCGATCAGGAAAAAACAACACACTTTTCCCAAACTTACTACTGAATCTCAAATTTCTTACGTTCTAACCCCATGCCCGTGGGCCAAAAGTGGCCCGTTTGATTTTGAATGTGGCCCGCTAGAGAAAAATAAGTAAAAGCATATTTCTCTTTTTTATATCATAAAAATTACATATATAGCTTATCATGGTTAAAAAGAAATATTCCTTGCAAAATCAATAGCTACAAAGAAAGGCGTCTGAATAAAATATATATATATATATATATATATATATATATATATATAAATATATAGGTGTATATATACATATATGCAAATTACATACATACACACATAGTGAGGCATACATACACACAAGTGGCCCGCATGACTTTTTGTCTTTTCAAGTGTCCCTCAGACTAAACAACTTGGACGGCCATGTTCTAAGGCATACTACTTTACATACTTGCACGAACTTTCTCTTTATTGACGCTGATCATTTGATCATCCGCCTAACCCTCTTTTTCAGCGGAAAAAGACGCCGATGATATACCTAATGGTCCACTGTCCCCAAAATAGTGTTCACTTTGCTGATTTGCAGGTGGCCGTCAGCCAGCACACCAAATGGCTCCTGCTATGAAAGATATGTGTACCTTTCACCACTAACAGAACAACTGTCCTTTTAGTAGACCTTCCCTTCCATCTCTTTTCTAAAATTATATGACAACTGTTGCTTCTCTTGACCTTTATTGTACGAGTTGAATTGGGCTGAATTCAGAATTTAGGCCAGAGGCCAAGCACTGGGACCTAGAGGTCATTCAGTGCCCGAAATGGAAATTGACAGTAAAAGGTTTGAAAGGTGTAATAGGAGGAAAACCTCGCAGCTGCACTATGAATCAATTGTTAGGAGAGGGTGGAAAGTTAGATGAAGAAAGAGAATATGCATGAACGGAGGTACAGTAAAAGGAACGAAAGGGGTTGCAGCTAGAGGCTGAAGGCACGCTGCAAAGACCCTAAGTAATGCCTACAGTGCACTGCATGAGGTGCACTGACGGCACTAACCCCCTACGGGGCCTTTATTGTATTTCTCACTATGACATCATTCGCTCGCTTCCGTTCTGAAGGCTTAGTGTACCGCAGGTTTCCTGCATATGAACCAGCATCTAAAAGACTTGTGGTGAGTCACAAACCACAGGCGTCAGCATCCATCCATGAAAAAGTCAGCAATAATGGGAGGGGGTGACATGCCAAGTCCTGTGACTGAATAAAAACTCAAACTCTGTAATGCTCAGAGTTCCTCTGGTCTTGCATTTTTATATGATGAAGTGATATTACAAAATTATGAACTATCCACAACAAATTATCGTCTAACTGAGAGAGGGTTGTTGAAATTATGGTCTTCAGTGTGGTGTGATTGATTGATTTGCGGTTAATAAAACTGGCGTCACAACATCTACGTGATTGACGCAGTCATAAAATTAAATAAGAAACTAAAAATAAGAAGATAAATAAATTAAAAAGGGGTTTCATATAAGAAATATCCAAATATATATATATATATAATCACATCTGTAAATATATACCACCCAGCTGTATTCTTCTCAGTTACGAAGATAAAATATCTCGATGTACTTCACAATGAAAACGAAGGAGAAGAGAGAGAGAGAGAGAGAGAGAGAGAGAGAGAGAAGAGATCTTAATCTGTCCCAACAGTTTCGCCTTCCATCAGACCTCTTCTGGGGAACTTTACTGACTAAACAGTTTCAGCCTTAAACTTTATATTTTATATTCTATGTTATCTTGTAACAGCTGTCAGCACCATTTACCATTTTTACTTGTTTATATTTTATGCAAGTCTTGAAATCAAGTGTCCGGTACATATTTTCCTTAAACTTTAAGGAAAATATATACCGGACATGTGTTTACATTTGATTTCAAGACTTGCCTAAAATATAAACAAGTAAAAATGGTGAATGGTGCTTACAACTGTAACAGGATAACATAAAATATAAACTGTCTAGTGCATATATATTTCATGTTATCCTACAACAGCTGTAAGTAAGTATACCTTAGTTTTACCAGATCACTGAGCTGATTAACAGCTCTCCTAGGGCTGGCCCGAAGGATTAGACTAATTTTACGTGGCTAAGAACCAACTGGTTACCTAGCAACGGACCTACCACAGCTGATTGTGGAATCCGAACCACATTATAGCGAGAAATGAATTTCTATCACCAGAAATAAATTCCTCTAACTCTTCGTCAGCCGGCCGGGGACTCGAACTCCGGCCTAGCGAGTGCCATTCCACAACTCTACCGACTCGCCCAACGAAGAGCTGATACGAGGTGTGAGCTGGTCACAGAATATCAAAAGACACAGTATCATACCAATTTTACGAGTTTTGGCCTGAATTCCACACACTGTCCGTCTCAAAGTCAAATATAAAACCAAATTCTGTAGCCATGGTCTTAATTCTTCAGGCGAATGATAAGATAAAGAAACAAAATGTGACGCGTCGAGGATCGACCATACGAAAGGGGGCTTAACTGAAGTCACCGATAACAAGGGAAGTGAAGAAGGGAGAAGGAAGAAGGGCACTGGTTGACAGATCAAGAAAAGGAGTAAAGCAGACGTGGCACAGTCAACGAGAGGCAAGGTGGGACAATCCGCTTGAGAAAATCCAAGTCTTGTGTATTAAGCAAGGCAAACAAACCTCAACCCGGACGGTAAGAGGAATTGGCTTAAGATAGTTGAATATGAACTGAAGCTCCTGAGAGAGAGAGAGAGAGAGAGAGAGAGGATTGCCACATGTAAAGTTTCATGTAAAATCACTGATGATCACAAAGAATTCTTCTTCTATTTGACATGAATACATTCATAAACTGTACATATACATACATATATACATATATATATATATATATATATATATACACACACACAACTCCGCAAAGAACGAACAGCAAATCTTACTAGCAAAAGGGCAAAAGATGCCACATTAACTACAGTTTTTTTGCACGTGTGGTAATGCATTCTCCATATACCTATCCTGTTTAGCCTACCGTATACAATGCAGTTCCTCATTGGACGGGTCGATATCGTACTCGGCTAGCACTTTGCTGGGCCCGCGTCCGACTCTCCGGCTGGCCAATGAAGAATTAGAGAAATTTATTTCTGGTGATAGAAATTCATTTCCCGCTATAATGTCGCTAGGTAAGTAATTGGTCCTTAGACACGTAAAATAAATCTAATCCTTCGGGCCAGCCCTAGGGGAGCTGTTATCAGCTCAGTGGTCTGGTTAAACTAAGGTATACTTTCACTTTACCGTTTATAATAATTTACTCTATTATAAATACATCATATAAAAGTATGTGCACATGTACCAACGCTTGCAAACACCATTACATGAAGACACGCATGTCTGTATGCTTCGTGAATGCACCGTTATCTTACGTCCCCCGCGTTCGCAATGAGCAAGAACATTATTTATATACAACAAAGAACGACTAATGTGAACCTCATCATCAGGTTCAAAGCAAGCGGTTCTTACGAGGGCAGAATCTAATGAGACCCCACAGCAGAAATATTCGGGAGCCTATTAGATCCTCAGAGAACGAAAAACTGCCAGCAGACGTAAACAGATCTGAGAGGCAACAATCCACTGCCGTCCACCAGGACCGGGCACCAAAGCATCATATACGTAGTCCCCACGAATCATGGCTTGATTTTTTCCAAACAGGTTCCAGAAATAAGCCTTGACAAGACTGCCGCCCACAACTGACGCTTTAAAGCCGCCCATACAATCCGGCAACCCATGCAGTGTCTCTCCCCTGAATGTCACTCTCGGTGACAGCGGCCCGCGAGCGAGGAAAAACAATAAGAGCTCAATGTTCGAAGTTTTAAAAACGGCCAGTCACCGCCCCGTCACATATGCCACTATGACCCCCCGCGGCGCTAAGTACAGCTGCACGAACAATAGAGGCAGCTGTATGACGCGGAGGCTTACTCAGTCCGGATATGCGTGTGTGTGTGTGTGATCGAGCAAAAGAGATAATAATAAAAATCCAAACTAGGGTTAAGCTGGAATGGAATATAGAGTTTCGGCCAAAGGCCAAGGCAGTGGGACCTATGAGGTCATTCAGCGCTGGAAAGGAAACTGAGAGTACTACCTACTCTTTTGAAAGGCGAAACAGGAGGAAGACCTCAAAGCAGTTGCACTATGAAATAATTGTTAGGAGAGGATGGATACCAAGATGGAAGAAAGATATATGATCGGAGGTATAGTAAAAGAAATGAAAGGGGTTGCAGCTAGTTGCCGAAGGCACGCCGCAAAGAACCTTAAGTAATGCCTACAGCGCACCGCATGAGGCGCACTGACGGCACTACTCTATTACGGGTGTGTGTGTGTGTGTGTGTGTGTGTGAGATCGAGTAAAAGAGATAACAATCAAAATGCAAGCTAGGAAGGTGGCATCACCTCGCTCAAACAAATGTATCTAACCTTTGTTGCGTGAGAACTTAAAAAAAAAAAAAAATTGGAATAATAGAATCCTAGTTTTCGTAGGTGCAGCCCAGCTCTACAATTTATAGTTGAGCCAGAAATTCCCTCGACCCTCATCGTTTGCACCCCGTCTTTTTTCAGCAACGACAGGAGTAAAATAAAAGATTTCCCATGGAAAAATTATCTTCGTAACAAAAATCTGCCAACGACTTGACACTGTGAATATTGATAAAAGGGAAAACGCACATCAACTGGACAAAAATTGTTACAATGTTTCAATGGGTAACGTCTGTTATTAATTCTATATATATATATATATATATATATATATATATATATATATATATATATATATATATGAGGATCAGGTTAAAATACCTTATAAATTTAATTTTTAAAAACCTTGAAATAAATTTTAAATTAAGAATAAGATCGGCGTTCATATCAGACCCAAAAACATATTCAATCCTTTTCCAAATAGAGATGGACAATGAACCTTAATGATTTTAATCGAAAATGTGACTCGGAATTTTTTTAATGGAAAATGGGGGTCACAATCATAATGATTCTTATGCAAATGAAAAGGAATATTTGTCGAGATACGGCCTTATAAAGTCAAATGACTTTTACTCATTCAGCCTTTTAACGCTACGATAATTTCCATGCGTGTATTCTGAAACTTCAAAATGGTTCCAACTCACTGTAATTACGAATGGGATTACAAACAGGCACTTTTCTAACAGCTGACCGAATGGTGAACTAACCATATATGTTAATCGGCCCATGATGCCGAGGGCTAACAAACAAACTCCAATTAACGAAACATGCTAAGCTAACACAAACAAAGGCCAGTTGTTTTCTATTTGCAGAGATCTAAAGTGTTGACAATATCACAACAGAAATGTTTGACTCTTATCAAAAGCGGGGCATTTCGTTACTGCCCAGATTCCATTTTATGCAGGTGTCGTTAACTTGAGCGCCCCAAATCAAGCCTGCGATTCAGATGAGTTTTTCCGATCAAAATTTGTTCGTATCCGCCTTGTGTATAACTGTCTGTTTTCTTTTTATAAACTTCACATTTTCGACTTTTTCAGAAATCCCCACCAGGTCGAAGCTTGACACAGCAAAGCATTGTCAGAGAAAGGGAATTGATTTGTTGAAATAAAAAAAAAGAAAAAGTGAGTTTACCTGAAGTGGTGGCTCGCTCAAGGGTGGGAAGTGACCCAAATACATAAACCGGTAGCAAATTACTAAGATATATGCTAGTATTGCACCAGCCCCGATTTTTTTTGCCATGCCCCTAGGTTAGGTTAGGTTTCGGTTAGGTTAGACTGAGGCACTAAGATTGGTATTCCCCATATGATTTGGGTGTGGGAAACATGAAAATATTTTCAAGAAAATTCTATGGTTAGTTTTTAAGATATGGCGTCCCGCTTTTTTCAGGGAAAGGTCCCAGTACTCGGTTACCTCTCGGGAAAATGCAACCCGGTATCCATATCCAGCCCAAGCCTGATGAAACTAAGGAGGGGAAGTGACAGAACCACAACTCCAGAGATGGAGTATTGCAGGAAACAGAGAAAGACTGACAACACTTGAAAAAAAAAAAAATAAGAGCCGCCGAACTGAGAAACCCCGAGTATATTTCACATTTAGGGTAAATGTAGAAGGAGGTGGGCTGATTGGTGGTACGGGACCTCCTAAGAAGAGACAATTGGATCGCTAACCAAAATAATATCAGAAAGATAGGACACGGCGATAAACAGGATTTATAAACAGCCAATAACACGACTGTTACGCTGCTGGTCTGACCAATGAAGTCAAACTACTTCGGCTGGCGATTACTTATGAATACTGGGCTGCAAGACGCTTAACTGGCCTAACAATCGATATGTAATGCACGTTATTCACTATTTCTATCACGTCAAAGCCTCTCGCTTTTTGTTGCATAGCTCTTAATAGTCTCTTTTAGTAGCTTCAGAAGTCTTCTCTCTTTCACTTTCTTACTTTCCTTTCTTTGTAAATGGAAGTAGGTTACCTGTCTTGTAAAGCCAGTTCTGATAGCCCATCTCTCACTTTCATTTTCGTATGTTTAAAAGGGCGCGTCTTTTATTCCTGGAACATTTCAGGGCGTCGTCTCACCCCTTTTCACGTTATGATTTGCACTGCGTTCGCCTTATCATAAAGCTCAACGTATCC
Source organism: Macrobrachium rosenbergii (assembly GCF_040412425.1). Taxonomy (NCBI): domain Eukaryota; kingdom Metazoa; phylum Arthropoda; class Malacostraca; order Decapoda; family Palaemonidae; genus Macrobrachium; species Macrobrachium rosenbergii. Next base: position 28,760,702 of record NC_089756.1, on the reverse strand, counting down.
CCGTTACTTCCTAAGCTGTAGTAACGCTTAGTTTTGTTTTGCTACAGAGATCTCCCCCGTAGTGGGGTAGTGCCGCCAGTGCACCTCATGCGGTGCAATGTAGGCATTACTTAAGGTTCTTTGTAGCGTGCCTTCGGCCCCTAGCTGAAACTGCTTTCATTCCTTTTACTGTACCTCCGTTCATAATCTCTTTCTTCCATCTTACTGTACACCCTCTCCTAACAATTGACTCATAGTGCAACAGCGAGGTTTTCCTCCTGTTACACCTTTCAAGCCTTTTCACTGTCAATTTCCGTTTCATCGCTGAATGGCCTTAGTTGCCCCAGTGCTTGGCATGTATGCCGAAAATATATAACTCGCAACTACAGAGGTCTCATTCGGTATCCTTTCAAGCCAGTGTTTTAAGAGAAAAAACACGAAACAACACAAAAACAAAACTTTCAAAATGCAGAGGCAAAACTCTTGAAACCTGAGAACCCCTTGAGGTCCTTATCTCTGACCTCGAGGGTCAAGAAAGCTGTGTACAGCTCATCGTACCCTGTGAAGCAGCCGGTTCCAGGCGTATAGATCAAATGGCAGGTATCTTTTGAAGAAGCATTTGAAGAAGCATTTTATGAAGCATTTTTAAAGCGAGTCACATCGCTCTTTGGCACCGCACTTCGACGACCTCGATTACGTCTCAGGATTGGATATGTTTATGAAAGCACGCCAGAGCAGCCCAGGTCCCTGGCAAAAGAACCAAATATGGTTCAAGGAAAATCTACTAGACATTCGAAAAGCAACAGCAATCCAGACAAGGGAAGTATTTTGTCCGCACCTGATAATACAATATACATACATACACATATATAGCCTACATATATATAATGTCTAAACATATATATGTGTATACATACATATATACATACATACATACACACATACATACATACATATATGTGTATATGTATGTGTATATATATATATATATATCTCTCTTTATGCATTTATATGCCAACATTCAAACACACGTTTTCTCCTATAAAAGGACTTCCCCACGACTGAAAATCCTATTTAATTATAAGAAAAAAGTTACACATCATCAAATGCTGCACAAAGTCACTGAAGCGGTAAGCAGTATTTACTATTCGTCATTTCTCAAGTGCATTCTCAGAGATCCTAAGATTCAACACCATTACATCCTATTGTTTAATTACTTCCTCATCCAAGTACTTTTTTTTTGGTCCCTATCCAAGCTACTCTCGTACCCCAAAAGCATTTAACGGAGACTAACCGTTTACAAGTATTTTCTCTTTCTTTTAACCGCCCTAACGTATCTCATTCACTCAATCCCACCTTAATCAATTTGCTATCGACAAATTTTGCAGCCTTCTGTATCATTTTATATTCCGGATTTCAGAGGATTCCACTTCCTACACTCTCAATTTAAACTGAACAGAAATCGTTCCGCAACTCCATCAAAGATCGAGAACTCGCGTCATTTTATAATCTGTTTCATATCTACAGACTTCTTTGCCTTTCTCGCCTCACCTACTCCGTGAGATTTCTCTTATTTAACCATCATCTGTGCCATTTGCTCACAGAACCTATGTAAGCACACCATCTTTACTCTACCATCATCTATACAAACAGTAACTTCGCTATTGCCCCGAGATCCATTTGCTGTACTCTTGCCTCTCCCGTTACCTACATTCATTTTGAGTTTTCCCTTTTGCAAATATTTACTCTTTCCAGTAACAGTATACCATCTGAGAAGATTGGCCATTTCAACTGGTCATACTTCATTCTCTTATCGCAAATTTGACGCAACAGTAATGAAAAATAATTAGGAATTGCCACATAATTGTGCATGTCGCTACATAACATCCAAATGCCGAATTCATACTTCAGATATTTATCATTTCGCCCGACAAAAAATTTGCAACTGCTCACATTCGCGAGCCATTCACTCATGAACATAAATGCCTATTTCTGCAATCACAACCACGCCTTTCTGACCACGAAGCGTGATCCAGTGGGGATCCTGTGATCTTGTGTTAGGTATTAGCGCAAATGGTTACCCTTAGCTCACTTACCTACAGGTATGCTGGAACAGTCAGATCACCGATCCTGGCATTTTAATGTTGTAACAAAGCGGCTAAATCATAGATCTACAGACTTAAATAATACATACATACATACTTGCATACACACATACATATATATAAATTGTATATATATAATTATAAATTATATACATATATATGTATATATATTTATATATATAAATAAAAGATAAAATCCTGAAAACGAAACGCTGGGTACTGAGGCCTTTCGACATGTGTCCTTTGCTTAGTAAAAAGGACATGGCATCGAAAGAGCAGTAAGAACATAGCGTCGAAGGCGCCGCGGCACTCCGGTGTTCTATTTCTCATGGATTTATCTTTATTTATCTCTATTCATCGTTCCTTATTTCGTGATTCAGTTATACGTGTATATATACCATATATATATATATATGTATATGTATATATATATATATATATATAATTATGATACCTTACAATGCCCCCTCAACTTCTCGAATTCTACACACTTTCTTGGATACGCGCACTACAAAGCCTCTTATCCAAATGGAAGAATATGAAAAATTCTGACGTCCGTGGCAAGATTCGAACCCGCGGACACTGAGAAGTCCGGAGTTGCTCATGCCTCGCTTTACTCTCTACGGCCAGAAGCCATTGCGTCATGTCATTCGATGGGCTCGGCCTACTCGACTGAGGACAGATGAGTTAGTCTAACCCATTATATAATATTTTTATATAATATTAAAGAACTAAAGAGGACCTCTTATTCGTAAAGCAAAATATAATTTGATACGATTCCTTCGATGACGCATTGAATTGAATTGAATATAGAATTTAGGCCAAAGGCCAAGCACTGGGACCTATGAGGTCATTCAGCGCTGAAACGGAAATTGTCAGTAAAAGGGTTGAAAGGTGTAACAGGAGGAAAACCTCAAAGCAGATGCACTATGAATCAATTATTAGGAGAGGATGGAAAGGAAGATGGAAGAAAGACAATATGAGAGGAGGTAGAGTAAAAGAAACGAAAGAGATTGCAGCTAGAGGCCGAAGGCACGCTGCAAAGAACCTTAAGTAATGCCTGCAGTGCACCGCACGAGGTGCACTGACGGCACTACCTCCCCACGGGGAAGATGCAGTTTTATTTGCTTTTGGAAAAAAAGGAAAAATTATTATGCGTACCTGGAAAACATAACCAGATGAACTTCACTTGTCCTCGACAGAGCCAGGGAATGAATGAACAGACACAATACGCTAACATAAATCTCTAAGATACAAGATCTTATCCAGGAGATCGAATGTCTGCCTAATGAGAATCACAGCTCAAGGGGACATATCGACCTCGCCTCATCAGCGAATTCGATTGCACGGCGGAAGGGGGTTAAGGGGGGAGGGGGGATCATGGGACCCTTCGTGTGAAAAAGCTTCTCTGCCACTGTTGACCCTGGCAGGGAATTATGTACCTAGTGGTTAGTGGACTGCGGTGGGTTACAGGTAAGCCGGAACCTAAAAACTCCATCCTAAACGTATATGCTAAAAACCGAAAGATTACCATTCCCAAACTATATATATATATATATATATATATATATATATATATATATATATATATATACACATAGATAGATCGACACAGATATGCATATGTGTGTGTGTGTGTATATATATATATATATATATATATATATATATATATATATATATATATATATATATATATATATATATATATACAATTACATATATGCATATATAGATTAAAAATCACATCAAGGACAGCAAGGAAAGTCTCAATAAGAACCCCATTTAATCGAACGCTGCAATTAGAATATTAGCGCCGGCAAATAATATCGCAAAGTACCCGAGTCTCGGAATGGCCTAATTCTGGCTAAAATGGCCCAGTTCTTCGGTATCTAATCCAGAGATATTATTTTTTACCGACTTTCTCTCTCTCTCTCTCTCTCTCTCTCTCTCTCTCTCTCTCTCTCTCTCAATAGTTTCCACTTCCCGACTGCGAGGAACTTTTATACGTATATTAAAGGATAAGTGTTTGGAAATCAGCATCTGCATATATCATTCGAGGTCAAATAGAACTTTTGGATTTTCTAAGCTATAAAAAAATGTATGAAAAAATGTTCAAAGAAGGATAACCATATATATATATATATATATATATATATATATATATATATATATATATATATATATATATATATATATATATATATATATTTTTTTTTTTTTTTTTTTTTTTTTTTTTTTTTACCAAAATTTGGTAAAGGGTTCCAAACGCAAACCCTGTGGATAACGTCTCCTGCTTTTTTCCTTTCATTTCTTTTCAAGAAAATCTCCACAGCAATCTCGTGACACTTAACTCACTTTGCATGTATCTACACTAGAATTCCTTTGTGGAAGTAAGGCTCTAATCCTTTTTTTTATAACTTCTTTTATCATCTGCATCTTTTATTGAAAATCCCATGTTACATCTCCCCCTTTCTTGTGACGTATGAAGCTGATCGTTATATTTACTGGCATATCTTCATCAGATATATTTCTCTTTTCTTCCTTTAACCGTTCAAAGCGTCTTCACCCTCGTTTCCACAACCGATGGCCGTTGGTTTGATGCGAGTGATATTGCAAGGAAGAAAAATCGAGCGCGAATTCATTGAGATGCAAAAATCCATGCTTGAATACCGGAGGATATACTACGGTACTATTATTATTATTATTATTATTATTATTATTATTATTATTATTATTGTTATTATTATTATTATTATTATTATTATTATTATTATTATTGTTATTATTATTATTATTATTATTATTATTTTTATTATTATTATTATTATTATTATTATTATTATTATTATTATTATTCAGATGGAACATATTCATATGGAACAAACCCACCAAAGGGGCCACTGACTTGAAATTCAAGCGTCCAAAGAATATGGTGTACATTAGGAAGAGGTAAGAGGACGTAAAGGAAAGCACAGAAAGAAGAGATACCACCTATTAAAAAAGAAAAAAAAATTAATTAATTAATAAATAAATATATAAAAATGTATCAAAATGCAAGAAGAATAGTAGTAGGGGCAGTAATGCATTGCATTTTCGCTTGAACCTCTGAAGTTCCAATTGCACGACATCCTCTGAAGGGAGGCTGTTCTACAGTCCAACGGCGTGAGGAGGAATAAAAGACCTCTGGAACTGAGAAGTTCGACAGGAGGGATGATGATGATGACAGCAATACACCCAGCTGGATATTCAAACCAGACTCACCACAATCAAAAGACTGTTCCAACTTCCGTGAAGCTTGGCAAGGAGAAGGATAAGCGAAAATCGCAACACTTATTCAACAGAACGTTCGCCCGGTCAAAGAGCACCAGAAGTGCCCTCCCAGCAATAAGGCCAAGGAAAGCACCAAGTACCAGTCGTCATAACATCCATTGTGAGGGAAGGCAGGGCGTGATATGAAAGGAAAGGGAGGCAGTGAAAGGGGGTTAAAGAGAAGCGATTTCCATCCCAAGTCTCATTGTGGGAACCTCCGGTGAAACGGAATGAATCAGGGGAAAGAAAAACAAAGTTATGGGAACAAAGGAAGATTAGAACGAGGTAAAACAATGGCCTCCGAGTTTCATTTCGAGAGGGAAGATAGAGAGCCGTCCGTTTTTATTCTCCAAGATCCCCATGTCCACAATGGTGTTTCTTTACCGGAAAATTATGGGATTTTCGTCTCTTTTGCGTGTTTATGTACCAGAGATGTTGAATTTTTTTTTTTTTTTTTACCAAATGACTACCTACCGAATGAAGGAATCTGAATTTTCAACTAAACCTCAAATTTAAGCCAGAACTCAAACCAAGGCATATATATATATATATATATATATATATATATATATATATATATATATATATATATATATATATATATATATATATATAATGTTACGGGCAGATAGCGAAACCAGGCATTTCACGAACTGCCTGAAATGCACTTAGGAACATTTGATCCCCACGGGCTAGTACTAAACACGGCGAAATACATTTGACACCCCAGGGGCTAGTACTAAACACGGCGAAATACATTTGACACCCCAGGGGCTAGTACTAAACACGGCGAAACAATGTAGGTGAGTCACTGTTTCGCCGTGTTTAGCACTAGCCCCTAGGGGGATCAAATGTCCCTAAGTGCATTTCACTATCTGCCTGAAATTTCAGGTAGTTAGCGAAATGCCTGGTTTCGCTATCTGCCTGTAACATGTATACGTCATGCCAACACTTCCTTCAATTAGGAAAACAAAAATTTTGTTTTGATATCCTTTTAGCATCCAGCGAGTCCCGAAATTCCTCTCTTTCCTGTGTACTGCAAAAGGCCTACGATACCACATCCCTGAAGGAAAGTCCGTCGGCAGAAGAACGGGAAAACAACTTAACCCCTTTCAGGTCATTCCGGCTGTAGCCGAGTTTTTTGTTGGGGGTAATTGAGGGAGCGAGAAGAGGGAAGGAGGTGGGAATGGAAGATAACAAGTTGACGTTTCCTTTGTCACATGCTGCCTCTCAGTGTTGCCTTTCTTTTGGGTATTGTAGAAGAAGAGGCATGGAAGGAACATCGAAAAAATGTGTATTTATTCCCCCCAGCAGGAACGGCTTCAGGTCAAGGCCTAATGCCAGGTGGCCTTGGCCGAGTTAAGGTTCTTAAGGGGGGAGTGCAACATTCTATGAATGCTACCAAAATTTAGATCGTAGATTACATTGGTTTACCGATAGGAGATACCAGTTCGATTCAAAAGCTCCTCGACTTGCGTTTTTTTTTTTTAAACCGTTTTGATAAACCACCCACCTTACACTATGATTATCGACCTTTCACTATTATTATCAGTGTTACACAATGATTATCGACCTTACACTAAGAATTATCAATGTTACACTAAGATTATCAATGTTACACTTTGATTATCGACCTTGCACTAAGATTATCAATGTTACACTATGATTATCGACCTTGCACTAATAAGATTTTCAATGTTACACTATGATTATCGACCTTGCAGTAAAATTATCAATGTTACACTATGATTGTCGACCTTACACTAAGATTATGAATGTTACACAAAGATTATCGACCTTACAATAAGATTATCATTGTTATATACACTATTATTATCGACCTTACACTAACATTATCAATGTTACACTATGATTATCGACCTTACACTATGATTATCAATGTTACACTATGATTATCGGCCTTGCACTAAGATTATCAATGTTTCACTATGATTATTATCGACCTTACACTAACATTATCGATGTAACACTATGATTATCGACCTTGCACTAAGATTATCAATGTTACACTATGATTATTATCGACCTTGCACTACGATTATCAATGTTAAAACTGCACTGGAACCACAAAAATACAAACAAAAACATTTGCATCATATGAATGCATGGGATGAGCCCACGTTGTTAGGTATGAATGAAACTTTTCAAACATGTTCAATCTAAAGATATTTTCTAATCGGCTTCCCGCCGGCCATTCCGTTTGCAAAGCTTGCCACAGCACAGGCAAGACTATCTATTTAGTAATGTCGTGAAACGGCCCAGACAAATTGTCCAGCGCGAGAACTCGGGGAGGAAGGTGTGATAACACCGAGAGAGTGTCTGACAAGCGTTCAGTGCTTCCGCTGCAAACTTTTAAAAGCTTCTCCGGACGAAGGAATGTCTTTCCGAAACTCCTACCTACCCTTTCCTCTCACTGTCTACTTCCTTTCTCAGAACTGTTCCTTCTTCTTTCCCTCTCTTTTCAAAAAATGTCGGCTAACATCGCTTTCTTTGGCAGTGTGAGTGAGTGAGTGAGTGAGTGAGTGAGTGTGTGCGGTTTGACTTGAATATTGAATTTAGGCCAAAGGCCAAGCACTGGGACCTATGAGGTCATTCAGCGCTGAAACGGAAATTGACAGTAAAAGTTTGAAAGGTGTAACAGAAGGAAAACCTCAAAGCAGTTGCACTATAAATCAACTGTTAGAAGAGGGTTAAGGAAACTACGATGGAATAAAAAGAATATGAAAGGAAGTACAGCAAAAGGAACGAAAGGGGTTGCAGCTAGGGGCCTTGAAAGGCACGCTGCAGAGAACCTTAAGTAATGCCTACAGTGCACCGCAAGAGGTGCACTGACGGCACTACCTCCCTACGGAGGGGTGTGTGTATGGTTTCGTCGTTGCCATAGCAACCTACCGTCGATTAACCATAACAGATGTATATGAGAATGAAGAGAAACGTGTATAGCCTGTGAGAGAACACGGTCACCTCTTGAACATATTTAGTTCTAAACAGCATTTTGTATTAAGTAGGCTGCAAAGGGCAATTTTTTCACTTGAGGGTACAAAAACAAGTATTGCAATTACAGTAGCTAATTCATTTTTGGTTCTGCTTCAAGCGAAAAACAATGTTATTATTATAATTATTATTAATATTATTATTATTATTATTATTATTATTATTATTATTATTATTAAAAAATACTCATAGTAGCATGAGTCTTAAAATGGAGAAGCAACTCCACAGTTATGTATATGTACATACATTTAAAGATAAATCAATATAGATTTATCTTTAAATATAGTTATGTATATGTGCATGTATTTAAAGATAAATCAATACAGATTCATCTTTAAATATATGTACATATACATAACTGTGGAATTGCTTCTCCATTATTATTATTATTATTATTATTATTATTATTATTATTATTATTATTATTATTATTATTATTATTATTATTATTATTATTATTATTATTATTGTGATAAAAATCCACAATTACATAGTAAATATATTACTATGCAAAATAAACAAAGACTTTCGAACACTTGAACGGCGTTCTTCCTCAGTGGTAACGTTACCACTGATGAGGAACATCGAAAGTGTTTGTTTATTTGACTTACAGTAATGTATTTTACTATATAACAATAGTTTTATTACCAGATTATTTCACACGATTGGAGATCTCTTAGCATTATTATTGTGTATTGTTTATTATTATTGTTATTGTGTAAAGTCTCGTAAGTCCTTATGGAATAAAATGAGATATAACATGGCAGACGCAAGCAACTGGCACAAAACAATTATTTGTATCAAAGCCACACGGTAATGCCATTTATAATTGTAATGGTCGATATCCGTGAATTACATTGCGATACATTTCTGCCACTGGGAGCAAAGAAATAAAAAAAAAAACTGTATCATGAGAAACAAGTGAAAAATGCGCCGAAGTTTCTTCGGCGCAATCGATTTTTCTGTACATCGTATAATCAAGGCCACCGAAAATAGATCTCTATCTTTCGGTGGTCTCGGTATAATGCTGTATGAGCCGCGCCCCATGAAACTTGAACTACGGCCCGGTGGTGGCCTATCAAATAAAAACTACTGAGACTATCTGGTATGTTTGATGATTGGAGGGTGGATGATCAACATACCAATTTGTAGCCCTCCAGCCTCAGTAGTTTTTAAGATCTGAGGGCGGACAGAAAAAGTGCGGACGGACAGACAAAGCTGGCACAATAGTTTTCTTTTCAGAGAATTAAAATTATTATAAACAGGGTATAAAGCATTAAAAATCCTACTCAATTTGACATCAACAAAACTAAATATTGGGAAGATAATTCGGAATCAACTTTTTCATATTAAGATATATTAGTTATTCAAATAATCTAAAAAAAAAATAGCTGACAAACAAAGTAGTACATTTGTGCAAAAAAAATAAAATAAAACTAAGTTATGTGCCATTAATATGCGGAACAAAGTCAACGGAGGTTTTGCAAGCAAGCGCTATGCATTCCAAAAGTTAGGAACACGAGGCAGAAAAACGGCAGTAGAGTGAAAGCTCACTAGAGCAAGTAACAAAAAAAAAAAAAAAAAAAAAAACTCAAAGGCAATTCAAAACTCATCAGCAAGCGAGTGAAAGATCGCAACAGGCTGCTGGAGTACAAGTCGCCTAAAATGTCGAGCAAGAAAGGGGAGGTTCGCTCTGCCTGTCTCTTCCTTGGGCTACTGTAATCCGCTTAGAGGAGATGACCTACGACGGCAACAATTGGCTCGTGCACGAAATCATCAGGCGGAAATGAACTGCGTACTCTGAAAAGTACGCTCTGAACACGCGTCGAAAAATAAGGAATGGAATGGAATGTAGCGTTTAAGCCAAAGGCCAAGCGCTGGGAAATATGAGGTCATTCAGAGCTGGAAAGGAAATTGAGAGTAGAAGGGGTTGAAAGGTGTAACAGGAGGAAAACCTCCCAGTTGCGCTATGAAATAATTGTTAGGAGAGGGTGGACAGCAAGATGGAAGAAAGATATGAATGGAGGTACAGTAAAAGGAATGAAAGGGGTTGCAGCAGCTAGGGGCCGAAGGGACGCTGCAAAGAACCTTTAGTAATGCCTACAGTGCACCCTGTGGGGCGCACTGACGGTACTACTCCCCTACGGGACGGAGAGAAGGATGTTTTGAACCTGTTGCTTCTGGCAGAGTAATTGCCATGATTCTTATCTTCGCCACGACCCTTTCCGAATCATAAACAGGTGATACAATGATTCGCCGTATATGTGCTCAACTCCAGTTAGGCATAAAACTCCAGATAGGCGTAAAGGTCACACCGTAAATGTATATGCAACTTGCTCTAACCGTCACGTATAAAGATTTTTTGCATGTTTGTTTGTTAAGCAAGACGTTATCGCAGCAAGGTCAGTTTGACAGTCCGCAAGCATCAGATGCTGGCTTAGCTATATAGCACACTACTCGGAATCTTTGATGGAAATATCATATTATACTACATTTCGGACATGTTCCAGTATCTGTTATCTTGAAAACCCTCGATAATATTTGGTCAGATGTAAATACCATCCGGTATTTTAGCAACCAGAATGCAGTACACTGCATTTTGACATCAATGCACCTTGAAAAGACTGCTGCTGTCTACTGAAGTCAATTATTGATACTGAAGTCAAGTTCGTGCTAAAATCAAGGCCAGAAGCTTTGGACTAAAATAATCTGGAGACAGGCAGACAGAACAAGACGTTCGTTTAATATACTAAGATAAAAAGAAATCATTGTAATATAACAGCGAGACCTACGCGTAAAACAAACTATTGACAATAAGGAACAATTCGAAATTTCATCAGAGTAAATCTAGCTATCATCGACACCAATAATAAAAATGACAGTCTCGGCAAAAATAAATCAGAGTTCTGACATGTAACAAAATGAATGATTAAAATTTCTCTCCCGGAACAGCATTCATAAACGTCAATGCCTTTATTTTTTATTTATTTATTTATTTTTTTTTGGAGGGGGGAAGTTCACACGTAGCTATTTTATTCTGTGGAGGTTTTTGCTTCAGTTCAGTCTATATCACCGTTCGTTCGTACTGAACAACAACAACAACAACAATAATAATAACAATAATAATATTATTATTATATTATTAATCCCCAACCAAAGCTATTTTCATATCTGAATCATGAAGCGCAATAAAACAGGGACAAAGGAAATCTAGTGACTTCTGTTATAATTTATATCTATTAAACAAAGTCTCCATACACTAACCAGATTCCCACCCACAGCCAACGAGGCCCTCAAACATCCCCCGCCCCCGGCTTGACGCACCCGAATCCACCCGCCACTACCCGAAAACGCGGAAAGCGCGAGCAAACATACCCTCTGACGACGGAAATGTCACGCGTGAAAAACTGTGAATGCGGAGGCAAACCTCCTTTGAAGGAGAGAAATGGGTGTGAAACACAACACATGGCGCTAACGACATCGGCGGAAGATCGCGGACACATCCCCGACTGGGAAACGAGCATGACAACTGTTCTGCGTTTTGTCGTTCCCTCTTTTTTCGTTGAGGTGCGTTTCTCTCTCTCTCTCTCTCTCTCTCTCTCTCTCTCTCTCTCTCTCGTCGGAATCTTACGTAAGAGATGGCTTTGAAAAATTCAAGGGAATTTCTTACTCACGCGACAGGAAAATTTTGCCTAACACACACACACATAAGGAGAGAGAGAGAGAGAGAGAGAGAGAGATTTCGGTTTATACTGACTATCCACAAGAGCTTTACCTCACAAACATGGCAAAAATTAATTTTGTATCATTACACATAAATAATGTAAAACTTACGAAAATTCACACGCACACATATATATACAGTATAATATATAAATATATATATATAGTCTATACATTACATATACATATATATATATATATAATATATATATATATATATAATATATATATATATATATATATATATATATATATATATATATATATATATATATATATATATATATATATATATATATATATATATATATATATATATACTGTATATAGGAATGGATAATAAACATGTGATTTTGTAGTCATACATTTCGCAGCAAGAACACAGACTTGCACGCATGGATTTACCGCCCCCCTCTCTCTCTCTCTCTCTCTCTCTCTCTCTCTCTCTCTCTCTCTCTCACATATATATATATATATATATATATATATATATATATATATACATTAAGTGTATAGGTTTTAAAAAGAAGGTATTACTTCCTATTGGCTGCACATCAGAATCAAAATTGATTAACCACTTCAAATATATATACATTAGTGTATAGGTTTTAAAAAGAAGGTATTACTTCCTATTGGCTGCACATCAGAATCGAAATTGATTAACTACTTCAAAATTGCACAAAATAGGTGACATTCGCATATATCATTTCTACAACCAAGATTCTTCGTCGTAGGGCATAGGATTGTTATTTGTTAAAGACTCAGAAAAGTTAGCGTAAACAAATTTTCCTAAATGGCGACACACTTGGTTCTTTAGACTCGGGAAACGCAGAAAGTTCCATCACATCCTTAATACTCCAGAATAAGTCTTACGGTAGGTGACGTCAACTATTATATATTTACACTGCTGATGTACAAGATACTGTGCAGACAATTTTTTGCATGACAATTATGCAGCAAAACTAACAGCAATTAAGTTTTCTAGTCTAGTGATAAGAAATACCTGAATATTATAAATTACTGTCTTCCCGTTTGCATTTGCCTCAAAACTGGATCTTGCCACCGAATGGCTTGGCATGCGTGTCCAATGCACATAGACTTAAAAGGTATGTAATTTCAAGCAACTAAGGAGTAAGGTCCCATTCATATCCAACTTCCCGCACTGTCATCATAAAGATCTGCCATCATCATGAACGAATTTCATTACTTCAATAACACCCCATTACTGAAGGAATTACGATAAGGTCAAGATGTTATACAAGAGGGAAAACAGTGGAAAAAGAGAATGGGGACTGTGTAGCACAACGAGAACAAAATAGACTGCAGGTGGAACTGAATTGAATATAAAGTTTAAGCCAAGGGCCAAGCACTGGGACCTATGAGGCCATTCAGCGCTGAAACGGAAATTGTCAGTAAAAGGTTTGAAAGGTGTAACAGGAGGAAAACGTCGCAGTTGCACTATGAATCAATTGATAGGAGAGGGTGGGAGATAAGGTGGAAGAAAGAGAATAAGCAAGGAGGTACAGTAAAAGGAACGAAAGGGGTTGCAGCTAGCGGCCGAAGGGAAGCTGCAAAGACCCACAAGTAATGCCTACAGTGCACCGCATGGACTGCAGGTGGAAATGAGGCAGAAGAGAGAATTAAGAGGAAAATGGAGTTTCATATGATGAAATGGCCGGGAATTGAGCTCACACGTTTAGGAAACTGTTTTACAGCCTAGTGTTGTTTCAGTCCAGGTAGTTACATTCAAATTTCCATATAACGTCTTTCTTTTGAGACAATTGCCAACAATGTCGGGGTGTGTGTGTGTATGTATATATATATATATGATGTGAGTAAGAAATTTATTTCTGTTCTACACGTGATTGCGTGTTGATTATTTCTATACATACATACATACACAAAGATATATATATATATATATATATATATATATATATATATATATATATATTCAGTACGTACGGTATTCATTGTATCCTCTTACTCATCTGCCTTACGAATACTTCAACAGCATTGTCCCCGTTTTATTACCCTACCATGTGGTCCATTGTATTTGCTCCCTCGCTGCCATAGGGCAATTTAAATTTACAATGTCTCCGTGGAACTTGTTCTTGAAGCGCTGCAACAGGTTATCAAGAGGTAGCGAGCTTCTTCTGCAAAATGTTTCATCCTGATCTGAACCCTTTCTGCTTGTCTTTTAATCTTGATCAACTTCCGTGTGAGCGCTTACATAAACTGTTCTTTAAGGAGCATGCCAGAATATTATTTTTTTTTAAATTTCATCATAATAGAAATGTCATAAGATTAAGCTAAATCTTTTGGCTATGAGAATTCTACGGAAAGTGAAAATATTGCTGACAGGTATTATGGGGAAATTTGTGGCTAAAAAGCTTTGGCAGGTCTGGGCTTAAAAGCCCACACAGACATAACAAAAGAAAGCTATATTCCAGCAACCTGGCCACCGAGTGACAGCTCTCCCTGGAAAACCTGTAAAACCCAACAATAAATCACAGTCTCTTTCTCGTTCCGGCCAGGTACAGTATACAACCCATCCTAATGACGCAATCGTGTCACCGAACGAAAACATCAAGAAACAAAAAAAAAAAAAAAGATCAGATGTACCGCCACAACGTCACAACACTTTTCGGTCTTTTCAGAAGTTTAAAGGGAACAGCCTTCCATAGAGAAATAAACAAGTAAAAAATGAGCCGAGGTTTCTTCGGTGCAACTGAGTTTTCTGTACAGCCGCTACGGCGTATAATCAAGGCCACCGAAAATAGATCTATCTTTCGGTGGTCTCAGTATAATGCTGCATGAGCCGCGGCCTATGGAAATTTAACCACTGCCCGGTGGTGGCCTGGCCTATATCGTTGCCAGATGCACGATTATGGCTAACTTTAACCTGAGGCTAGAGAGCTGCAATTTGATATGTTTGATGATTGGAGGGTGGATGATCAATATACCAATTTGCAGCCCTCTAGCCTCAATAGTTTTTATGATCCGAGGGCGGACAGAAAAGGTGTGGACGGACAGACAAAGCCGGCACAATAGTTTATTTTTCAGAAAACTAAAAACTACTTTTTTCCTACTCGTCTCCTTCACCAGACACCACCAACCATATCCAAAATACCACTTCTCTCTCTCTCTCTCTCTCTCTCTCTCTCTCTCTCTCTCTCTCTCTCTCTCTCTCTCTCCTTCACGGGTGATACGTGCTCTCAATTCTACTGTTATTATTTTTCGTTCCCAAGACAACTTCCACAGCGCTGGACCGTTGAAAGAAAACAGATGGATAAAGGATTATTTCGTAAAGAATTGTCAAATTCGTTCATTTAATGCAGAAGCTACGGCAGATCTTCATCTTGTCAGTATTGAGCAATTCACCACGAAACATCACTTATAATCCTTGGGAATAGTGTTGGTTATTATTATTCTTGCTGCTGCTGTTATAACAAGACCACTGGGTTGTACTTACACACCCAAGGGGCTCGCCCGAATGATCTATTCCCGAATGAAGGAAGTTAAACAGCAAAACGTAAAGAATCTTTAGTCCATCTACAGTGTGCCACACAAGGTACACTGGCAATGATAACCCGGCCGCATTTTCCCGAGATGTCACCGAGCACCGGGACCTTTCCCTGAAAAAAGCTGGACGCCATATCTTAAAAACTAAACATAGAATTTTCTTGAAAATAATCTCATTGTGTTTCCCACACCCAAATTTCTCGAAGGTCTATTATTTAACCTAAGCTATCGGCATGGTAAAAAAAAAAGGGGGGGGGGGCTGGTGCAATACTAGGATACATCTCAGGAATTTACAACCCGGCCTCCCCAACAACAAGGGGACAAGGACGTCGTAATCTACTTTATCCTTTATAGTGTCATACACCTCGAGGCTCGAGAAATCCCTTTAATGTCAAAAGATCCTCTAAAGGGAATTCCTCAAACGACGCCAGTAAGCCGAGCCAAGGACACGGTCATTTACAGCGCAGCCTGAGATGCAAGACGCTTGCTTGTAAGCCTTGCATCGGCGATAAAGACCAGCCACTCATCGTGCTTAGCATATCCGTTCTTGACGATTCTTTGACTTCGGTGATATATGACCACATTCATCGTACTCAGAACGAATTTACAACACTAGGATGTCCTCCCCTGCCGAGTTGGTCTTCATGGATGCCTACATTTTTTGATTGGCAGATAAAAGCATGTCTCAGTCTCGTATCTACGACAGTGAACGAGAAGAAACAAGTAAAAAATGCGCCGGAGTTTCTTCGGCACAATCGAGTTTTCTGTAGAGCGTATAACGCTCTATGAAAGTTTCAGCCACGACCCGGTGGTGGCCTGTGTTGTTGGCACCCACAGCGGTGCCAGACGCACGATCATGGCTCACTTTAACCCTAAATAAAATAAAGACTACTGAGGCTAGAGGGCTGCAATTTGGTATGTTTGATGACTGGAGGGTGGATGGTCAACATACTAATTTGCAGCCCTCCAGCCTCAGTAGTTTTTAAGATCTGAGGGCGGACGGGACCTACAGCTTATTGTGGGAACCAAACCACATTATAGTGAGAAATGAATTTCTATCACCAGAAATAAATTCCTCTCATTTTTCATTGGCCGATCGGAGATTAGAGACAACCATACAAACATACAAGATAATTTAAAGCATTCTGGACACGTAAGCTCATACACGGTGAGGGCGAGGAAACTGAACAGAAAGCCGAAATGAATGGCAAGACGAGTTGTCTGAAATGTTATGGGTGAAGATGATGGTAAACTGGAAAGACGTAAGAATTCGGCGTGCTGGAGAGCAGAGCAGAGAAATGTCATAAACACACGCAAAAAAACGGAACGAAGTCTCATAAGTGTAGAGCCGAGTCGAAATCAGATCATTTTCCAGACGGCAAAACGGAAATGGCCTAGACGATGTGGAAAGGAAAACATATTTTGTTTGCAGTTTGCATTAAAAAAAAACGTGAGTGGTAAGAACTGGCATGTTTAAGAGAGAAGAAAATATATTTTGTTTGCAGTTTGCATTAAAAGGACGTGAGAGGTAAGAATGGGCATATTTAAGAGAGGCCATAATAAATGCGGCTGTTTGCGAAGCTGCGTTCTCTCGTCGGATAAGAAATGTCATTAAAGGCTTAAGTCCTCCTCCCTTCCCTCCCCCCAAACAAAAAAATACTCTAAATATCCCCGTTGCCGGAAACGCAAATGACCTTACAACACTCTAATCTTTGTGACTTGCCCTAAAATTGGGATATTGCGTGTTGGTTTAGTAATTTAATTATCACTGCGAACACAAAACACAAACACGTTAGGATGTATATATATGTGTGTATGTATATATATATATATATATATATATATATATATATATATATATATATATATATATATATATATATAAAGGCAATACCACGAAGGAAAGTGAAACAACGGGTGGTCCTAGGCCTTTCGACTTACTGTCCTTTGGGACAATAAGTCAAAAGGCCTAGCACCACTCCGTTTTTTCACTTTCCTTCGTGGTACTGCCTTTATTTATATATTCATCACGTTCCATATTTTCGTGATTCAGTTATACATCTGTGTGTATGCGCGAACGCAAAGTTGACGCACATATGAGTCCTCTGTATCTTATTACAAAACTTTTATCCATGTGAATTCACGTACTTTCATAACTGCAAGCAGTGTCAAAGTATCAAATGGTCAACGCGGAGAACCTTCCTCACCTCGAGGCGATTAATCTCCACCCAGCCGCCGCGCCGTCGGTGAGGAATGACTGCTTTCCAGAGCGACCACGAATGTCTCCAAACCCTTCCGGAGAAACGGAAGGCATCTTTTACACAAAAGATATTGAATTGAGCCGAGTATACGCTGCCATAATTCAATACTACTGTGCTTCCGCCAGAGAGCAGAGTCACCCATGCAATAGACCGTAGACCGCTTACTAATACACGAGGTATGCTCGCTCACCTTGCGTGCTGCACAGAGTTATATTTATGTTAGAGAGCCACATATTTCACGTGTTGGTGACTACACTGTCCTACCTGGCATTCAACCCAAGGTTCTCATAGCGCACAATGCAAAGGTAATTAGGTGTATAGATGCGGGTGGGCTGACGCATACAAACACCCCTTCGGCAGTATAATAGTTCCGACAGGCAGGTTTGAAAAATCAATATGAAAACCGAAATCCCTATTATTTATATATATATATATATATATATATATATATATATATATATATATGTATATATATGCATGTATATAAACATAACATACATACTATATATATATTATATATATAAAATGTATATTATATATATATATAATTATTTATTTATCACACGCCTTTTACCCTTAGAGAGGTCGGTGCCACAGGTGTTAAGGACCGGAAGGGTTGTACCCCCTGGGGCCTCTACCTCTCTAAAGGGAAGACACGTTGAGGATGATGATGATATATGAAGTATATATATATATATATATATATATATATATATATATATATATATATATATATATATATATATACATACATGCAATCTTTGCCATATGTGGACGATTAATTGAGTGTTTACAAACAAACTTTTGGGGGACCTGACGACCTGACAGAGGAACACAGAAACAGAATGGACATCATCCACGTAGGAACCACGAAAACCAAAGAAATAAGAGGATTCTAAAACTTAGTGATGAGGATTACAGAGTAAATGCAGATATGATGACCTGGCGGTTGTTAACAATAGCAACAAGGGAGAAGCTTTCAATAAGACATTAGACTATTATCGCTGGCCGGATAAGCTGCCTCTGTTCTAAAACCGTCAATAGGGGAAGCACGCGAAGCAACCTCAAAATATGGGAAATCCAGCAGTGAAGAAAATTCTTCCGAAACTGGAACAAATAACCTCATTTCTTATTAGCAGAAAAGGTTAAAGTATTCTGTATACCCATAAGGTTGATGGGAAAGAGACTGATTTTTCTTGTATGGAACAAAACAGAAAGATTTTGTATATATATATATATATATATATATATATATATATATATATATATATATATCATATATATACACCCAATTGGATGCATTTGCACTTATGGATACATGTGTATACATCATTGGCTCATGCATGTTGCTCATACAATATACATGCACACACACACACACACACACACACACACATATAATATATATATATATATATATATATATATATATATATATATATATATATATATATATAAATATATATATATATATATATATATATATATATATATATAATATAAATAATGTGTATGAATGAGTGTGTTGATTTGCTTTGTGGCGTAATCGACAGAAATCTCGTCTAACAAGCGAGAACACCCATGATCGACTGACGATCGAGGGTGGGGCGACCAGAGTGCGCCATTAAAATCCCATTTTTCCTCTCCTGACTCGTGCAGCGAATTATCTCCCTAGTGGCTGGAAAGCTAAGGTAGTCGCAACTAGGGTTAAAAAAAAGAAGCTTAGTAACCTCATAATTTGGAAAAGGGACACAGTAAAAAAAAAAATTATATACAAATATTGGATATAGAAATATGAACATAAATGAAATAAATTCGATATCAGTTTGGAATAATCGGATTAATATTTATAAGTATAAAAAAATTTTATAAGTATAAAAAAAGTATACCTTAGTTTTACCAGACCACTGAGCTGATTAACAGCTCTCCTAGGGCTGGCCCGAAGGATTAGACTTATTTTACGTGGCTAAGAACCAATTGGTTACTTAGCAACGGGACCTACAGCTTATTGTGGAATCCGAACCACATTATAGCGAGAAATGAATTTCTATCACCAGAAATAAATTCCTCTAACTCTTCATCAGCCGGCCGGAGACTCGAACTCGGGCCTAGCGAGTGCTAGTCCACAGCTCTACCGACTCGCTCAACGAAGAGCTTAAAAAAAGCATCACGCATATACCGTATGTGTGTATATGTATACGCTTGCTAACTTGACGAGTACAACGTTCTTTTGACCATGACACTCTTCAGAAATCTTCCTCCTAGAACTCTCATTTCCGCTATTAGCAAATGTCATGTACGAGAGAGACTGACATATCATTTCTCCCCTTCCGGGCAAAGACTGTTCTTGCTCTCTCCGGCCTCGGGTTTATATAGGCTACACGTGAATGAAAGCGTGGGAAGTCCCTTGTTGCATGTGAGTTTAAAGATATCTGGGGAAATATGAATACAACCTATTTCAATTTTTTTTTTTTTTTTGTTCTTGGCAGACAAACTATCAACAGTTCGGAAGAAAATGACTCAGAAGAATGCATAAGCTAGTTTTTACACAATACACATAGCCTGCATCAAAGAAGAGAGAGCATGGGCGCTAGACTGAGGTGAATGTCGCAGAGAGAGAGAGAGAGAGAGAGAGAGAGAGAGAGAGAGAGAGAGAGAGAGAGAGAGAGAGAGGTTCCCCACTTTGCTGATACGCTTAGTGTAAGTGTATGGCTAATATTATGGAAATTTTCTGAGCAAGTTCATCCAAGGTTCAGCATTCCAAGTTTGAACAGACAGTGACTGTTCTTTTCTCTGGAGCCACCCACTGCTAGGGGAAGCAGATTAATGTTGTGAGTATATATATATATAATATATATGTACATATAAAACATAAATGTATATATCTAGTGTGTGTTATACAAAGTAGCTTGCGGTATCTTGGCAAAATACAAAATAATTCAACAGGATGATGAAAGTGAATGAAAAACTGTTCTGAGAGAGAGAGAGAGAGAAAACTTTCATGTAGGTGGAAAAATGTTCTACTTCCTGTCATCAGTCTGCAACTTTTACCATCCATTGCAATTAAGGATGTACGTGACGCACATACTAATGGACTACTTAGCTGTACTGCAGAGGTAACCAGAGGTAGCACAAAAGAGATTTGTACATGTAGCTAAACGTTTTATACAGCCATATAAAATCACGCACGTGCATTTAAATGTATATCTTTCTAATATGCACACACACATGTAGCCTATACACACACACACACACACACACACATATATATATATATATACTGTATGTGTATATAATATACATAATGTTCTAAGATACGGCAGGTACTAGTAACTTGAACGTAAAGAAGACGGTTGAAGGAGGAAGTGCAATATCAGGTTGTCCTTAAGATACATTTATTTTGCGACGTTTCAAAACCCAAGGTTTTTCATTTTCAAGCTAAAATGACAAAAACAATAAAATTAACATTAAAAGAGCTAAAATACGAATATAAGACATAATACATAAAAAATAACGAAATTAAAACTAGTTATAGCAGAACCAACCATCAAGAGAGGCAGGAAGGACAACAAGTCAAAAGGAACAAACCAGAAATGACAAGGCAACAGCTCACGTAAGGTGAAGAGTTGTCGAGGAAGACTGTGTTCAATGGACGAACAAGTTGTTTAATAAGCAAAGATTCCAGGATTGTCAGTAGTTTGCCATTCGGTGCTCGTCCCAATGTTTCAAAATCTTTGTATTGTATTATTATGCTTGCATTTATTGGCGTGTTGTCTGATGCTGGAAAATTCAGGATTAGCAAGTTTGTTACCAGTACGGTGGCTAAGGCCTTTGTGACAATCCATTCTAACCCTTAGTAACCTCTGCGTGGATCCCACGTAGATTACATCTAGGGCAATTGAACTTGTACACAACACATGAGGTCATCAAAGGGTCAAGTTTATCCTTGAATTTAAACAAACTATATATAGGCCTATATATATAATTTCATTGCAAAACATTCCACTGTCAGGCAGAACTAGTGAAACATCATCACAACGTGTATGATGGTAAATGAACACGTGATGTTCAAGGATGTTACCTTGAACTCGAGTGACAGTGAAATAATGAAACTACTAGAGCTACACTTTAGTCAACCGTGGGGGAAACCTCAAGGAAGCAAAAGGGAAGCATAATGGAGATGAAGAAATGTCATAGACTACATAGGCCTACCGCTGACATTCCTGACGGGTGTTCTGATTCCGAACACCGTTACCTGGCGTTCTCATCTAAGTTTCAACTTTAATGGAGTTAAAATAACTCTTACTCATATCTCCATTTGAAATCTTTCGTACCATAAACGACAAACACTTCACATGGGGAGAAAGACTCGCGTCGTGCTGTATGCAAATGTGGATTCAATATTGCACTTGTCAACGATGTTTCTCATTGAAAAACACTGAAAGCAAATATTAGGTTTATTTATGCTGCTCTGAACGCAACGCAATAAAAATAAAGCAAAAAGCAAAACAAGGCAGAACGTTATTACAGGCGTTCCATGTTTGTCCTTTTTTTCAAGGATAATGGATCGATACGACGTTGGGGTTTCCTGAACAATAAATCCATTGTAACTTGATGTAAGGAGCTGAGAGCGTACCTGCTAGTTGGTAGAATATTGTGCGTCTTAGCAGGGTTGGAACAGGCCATGGAGCCAACACCCTCGGCCTAAAAAGTTGCCGAGATCCAGAATGTTGGCACCCCTCTAAAGGGAAATGGCGTATAGGCCTACTATAAAAACAAACATATCTAATTTATCTGCAATGAAAGTCACCCCTATATTCCGAACAAAACTTCAGAACAATAAAACAGGGTTTTGTCATTTCTTACACCTTTTAACGTAAAAGGGACCGGGGACTCGATCCAGCCCTGAAGGCTTGACTTGTGTCTGTAACCTATTATTATTATTGTTAAACGGCGCCGAACTCTCAATCCTAAATCACTTCTCCGCGGAGTTTGAAAAGAGAGAGAGAGAGAGAGAGAGAGAGAGAGAGAGAGAGAGAGAGAGTCGAATTAACTAAATGCTACTTGTGTGATAGAAATCTGAAATGCCACGTGAAAGCGAGACAATACAAAAGTCTTTTGAGAAAAAGTTTTCCCCCTCCATAAGGGGATCATTCACTTTATGAAAGAGTAAACCGCGTACTGCCTCACGGACGCTGGTTACCTCAGTTCTACATGATCTTAAAACAAGACTGCCTAACTTAGGCCTATGTACTATTAACCTCAATTAGACAAATAGCCTATATAAAGTATATGCACATACATATACTACCACTAATTATAAATAAACTATTATTCCTCCGCTTTAATTAGACGTCTATTTTTACCAATCATTCCTCTGCTTTAATAAGACGTCTATTTTTACCAGTATCTCTGTCCAGTCCTTTTACTTGGCTTTGCATAAACTTGAGCTTCCAGGCAGCTGACCTTTAGCCAGACCTCATAAACAGCAACACTGGAATTTTCTTGAAAAACTCCGAACAATTTTAAGTTAAAAATTTTGCACATTATTGCCTGATAATATGAGGAAAAAAGGATGCTTTCTAATAAGCGTATCATTTTTCTAGTTATGCATTATTACCGTACATTACATATTAGGAATGAACATTTCGAAGTAAACATAACACTACAAATTAAACTACCATTGGCACTTGGTTCTGAAGTGGCGAGATTTACGCAGTGAAATCTGCATCCCTCTAAACTATTTTCGTCAACAACCGATCACTCACGACTCCTAAAATATACTTTCAAGATAGATCTCCCATGACCATAACACCATGCGTTCTGATCTGGCTAGAAAACATTTTCTGAAGCTAAGACTGACCCAAACGAATAAAATGTATATAAAATAAAAGAAAACTGTCAAAAACCATTACAGCTGCCCATCGGGTACTATTAACTTCAGTATGTTGAACTGAATGAAAAGAGAAGCAATGTAACAATGACGAGTTATGATAAGATAATTCACTACAACAATTGGATCGAGTTTTGAGGTCTCGCAGACAGTTGCCCTAGGTGCCATAGTTTCCTTATACAAAGTACCCTTTTAAGTGTTAAATGTTGTATATACACACTATTTACCCTCAGATACTTACAACAAACATGATTCTACCGACAAAGGTTTACGAAACCAAAAACAAAAAGAAAAGTTTTGAAAAAATGTACTCTCATGACAAGGGTGTCTTACTCTTGCTGATCAGAAGTATATACAGTAAGTTCAGGAATATTTTCGAGAACGAGCAAAAACCATCAAATTTAACAAATGTTCTCAGGGTTACCAATCGCCACTGATAATGGAGAAAATTGCATTATATTCAAAATTTTCCACCAGTTTACCAATTCAAACAACACCAAGAGTTTGGAAAGCGAGGTAATCGAGTTTAAAGTGTCAGACCATCAACTGCTGCTAAAATTTCATTTGAATATGTTACATTTATGCCTCTCTCTCTCTCTCTCTCTACAACTAGGGATTCCTTTGTTTATGAGCACTTGACACTTTTTCCCTGGTTTGTCGTTTTATGTCTGGTATACAGTAAATGGGTAATTACATTGAATAATAATAACAATATCCTCCCCCATGCCTCAATTTTCATCATAATTTATAACTTTTTCGTATCTAAGCCCCACGCTCAGCATAACAACGACCTGAATTTACCAAAAACCGATCATCGTGTGATATTCGTCAGTTAAGTTACTTTCTTTAAATAAATTTAAAGACCAGGTCTAAAGCCAAATTCTCATGTGACAGGTACTTGATAAAAAGTCAAGCCTCATTTATCAAATCCTTCAGAATAGGCTTATACTATTTCGATTCATATTCCACCTACAAGTTACCTTCAAAGCGTAATGTCAATTGCAATACTTCAAGAATTGTGTTCATGTTATCAGTTTTAACAATGCTTCAGGAATTGTGTTCATGTTATCAGTTTTAACAAAAACACACTGAATGATGAAATGATAATGAAATTAGTATTTGCTGTGCCTACCTATAAACAGACAAAAATGACAAAGTTTTTATTTAATAATCCATATCTTTACTTCGCAACTACACCACGCAATATGCACAACTACCAGAACATATTAGAATCGACTGACTTTCGACACTTTCCACTCAATGAGAATCGCCACAAATCTCAATCACAAACGAATGACATTCAACAAGACAGCCGTCAGGGACACACTCTGCTCCCTGCAATTCATTTCCAAAGTGTTTAGAGAATCGGTAAACCATTTATACGCCGCCAGTGAATAATTTAGCGGCCGAGGGGGGAATGGCATTTTGGCGGGAAATAAAGAGAGAGAGAGAGAGAGTGAGAGTGTGTTTCGAGCGAAGCAAAACCTCGATCGAAGGCGGACAGGTTGTTCTCGCTTAATACAAGTCTGAATTTTTCAATTTTCACCGTGAAACAGCGTCGGTGCTACTTGCCTCTTCTGGAAGTTAGTTCATGGAGGGTCCCTGCTTCTTTCACGAGGCACTGGTATATCCTCTCAAGTATCCACGACCGTGCGAAGAGAACAAGGCAAGGGCACTACTGCTACGAACATGGACGCAGGAGCGACGTCCACCCACAACTTTCTCTCTCAACAGTCAAGGCTCAACTGTGTGTGAGTGTGTGTGTATGGCTTCTCTCAGGCGGGAGGGACCGGCCTCGGGGGGAGAAGGCGGGGGGACATCCCAACACCCCCTCCAGCGGCCCACCCCTAGGAATCCTCATCTCCGTTGCAGCCGACATCTACAGCATTCGGAGGTACAAAGAGATTATAATTTCCCAGCTTTGCATAAGCTTCCCGTTTCCTGTGGCTTTTAAGCATGTATGCCTCCTGTCTTCTTCGGCCAGACACTTACAGGACTGCCAATAACGGGGGGTTCTATTCCTCTTTGTATTGAAGAAGGCTCCTTGCATGGCGTAGCGCGTTTTATGCCCGTGTTATTGATTTTTAAGTAGCTGATGTAGCGTGTCTTTCCAGAAATCCGCCGTCTTTTATCGATCGTCGCCGATGAAAAGAGCTTTGATTCGAACTGAGAGAGAGAGAGAGAGAGAGAGAGAGAGAGAGAGAGAGAGGTCTGAGTTAATGTCAAGTGTAGGGAACATTATTTTCCTGTTGTCAGCATCACAAAAGGAAATTCTTTTTTGATCTTTTATTTCTTCAGTATCAACTGTTGAGTAAAATTGGTTATATATATATATATATATATATATATATATATATATATATATATATATATATATATATATATATGTGCGTGTGTGTGTGTATTCTTTTACTTAGTTGTTTGATGCATAAAATGCTATTCAGCCCGGACATAAAATAAAAACAAATCACAATACAGACTCCTTTTAAAATAAGAAAACTAACGCTTGCTCCCTATTCTCGGTCCATGCAAAATTCAGTAACATCGCAGGAGGGGAGAATATCAATGAGCACCCTTGACACTGAAATGCAGTATTAATGTTAAACATAACAACGTAACGGCGCGTGATTACAACACAGCACGTAGTTGCGTTTTACGATATGTGTTTTTTTTTAAACGCCAGTTAGAATCACTATTAATTACCGACAAATTAATGGCTATGTTTGAGGAAAGGTGTCTCTTTTTCTCAAACGGAAATTAAGATCATTATTCATCGGTGACTAATAATGATAAACTATGATAATTTGAAAGTTAAAATCACGTGAATTTCATTTTGGCCATTGCGCGGGTGGAGTGAATTTATTTTCCAATTTCGCCTTCCTATATCCGTTGCCATCCCCGATAATGGCAACACATAATGAAAACGCAAAGTCCGGATCCTCAAGTAATAACGAGTAAAAAATGAGCTGAAATTTCTCCGGCGCAATCGAGTTTTCTGTACAACCGCTACAGCTTATAATCAAGGCCACCGAAAATAGATCTAGCGTTCGTGGTCTCGGTATGATGCTGTACGAGCCGTGGCCCATGAAACTTTAACCACAGCCCGGTGGTGGCCTGACCTATACCGTTGCCAGAAGCACGATTATGGCTAACTTTAACCTTAAATCAAATAAAAACTACTGAGGTTAGAGGGCTGCACTTTGGTATGTCTGATGATTAGAGGGTGGATGATCAATATATCAATTTGCAGCCCTCTAGCCTCAGTAGTTTTTAAGATCTGAGGGCGGACAGAAAAAAAGTGTCGACGGAATAGACAGCGGACGGACAGACAAAGCCGGCACAATAGTTTCTTTTACAGAAAACTAAAAACTCGCCGGCGCAACTTTACTCCGCGAAAATTCCGCACAGTGAAGCTCCTGAGAATGATGTGTTTGAGGATAATGTCGAGAGAACCAGGCATTTCTTTCAAGTTGTGCAGCAATAACGTACCAAATATTTCTTTCTGTTTTGCGGACGCAAATTTGCAAATCCCTTCATATTCCAATCAAATCAGATCTACGACAATCCCACATTACTTGAGATTCATCACTTGCAAAGATATTTTTTACGAACCTGGAGTTTATTTTGCGCTGTGGAAGTCTGCAAGAGTTCTTATTAAATTCCCTTCGTGTTTATTGGACATGCAGTAAATATTGGAAAGTCTCTGGGCACCGGGAGCTAACTTTGGCATTATGTTACCAGTATTTCCTCTCTATGTACACTTTATTATACCAGTAAATCAGTAATAATATTGGGAAACATATAAGAAAAATCTATATACAATATATATATATATTTCATATGAGGCTATCAGTCGAGAAACATGCCAAGCGCCATCCTGGGTCAAAGTATTTTTTAATTTATTATATTTTAAAAATGGCACTTGGCATGTTTCTCGACTGAAAAGCTGATATATATAATACTGTAGATATATATACATATATATGTATATATACAGTATATATATATATATATATATATATATATATATATATATATATATATCAATTTTACCACATACACAATTGTTCTGTGCATTAGTACAATTACTAACAGGACCTCATTCAAACTGGATATTCGTTCAACAAAAAGTTACAAGCTTTCTAGGACAAACAGTCCTCATTATAAAAGTATCTGTATGGATACTTGACAATGAGGACTGTTTGTCCTAGAAAGCGTGTAACTTTCTTGAATAAATTAATATCTCCACTAGATACCATCCAGTTTGAATGAGGTTCTGTTAGTAACACACACACACACATATATATATATATATATATATATATATATATATATATATATATATATATATATATATATATATATATATATATATATGTATATATATATATATATATATACATCGTGTGTGCGTGTTTTGTAGTAATAATAATTCCTTTTCCTACATGTGTTGCAAATCACACTTTAATACATGCACTAGTCTCTATAATATATATATATATATATATATATATATATATATATATATATATATATATATATATATATATATGTGTGTGTGTGTGTGTGTGTGTGTGCATGCATGCATATATGCATATATACTCGTAAGTGTGTGTGCGTTTGTGAATTTAGATACAAGTAAATACCACCTCACATGAGGAAACAGCAATGGACATTATGTGTAACATTTCACCCTGCCAAAACGAAGGGGACTTTGAAAAACAAACTGTCTGTAAATAACCTCGGAAAGTTATTAATAGGCATTGCTTTTTACGTGCCAGGTGCAATAACGGAAAAATACCAACGTCATTTGCCCTTTTCGTTTAAAATGTGCTATTTAAGCCTACCTACGTCCAAAACGAAGAGATTCCGGATCCTGAAATTGAAACTCATTTGTTTTTTGTGATTTTTCGTAGGCGATTATGTACGTCGATGAGAAAAAATCGAAGGAGACTTTTGCCATATTTGTTTTCCGTTTTTATTTCATTTCCTTTTGAACGGTATATAGTTTTTCTCGGCTGGAAAAATATACCGACTTCAAAGCCGCGGGAATAAAGCTGCGTTGTACTTTTATTGTCAATGAGATTTTTCATTGGCGGATAAAAACTTGAAGTAAAAGAAAAAAAGGAAACGTCGCCATATTTTTTATATTTTTTCTGACAAATATATTTTTTCTTC
This sequence comes from Macrobrachium rosenbergii, assembly GCF_040412425.1. Classification (NCBI taxonomy): domain Eukaryota; kingdom Metazoa; phylum Arthropoda; class Malacostraca; order Decapoda; family Palaemonidae; genus Macrobrachium; species Macrobrachium rosenbergii. The sequence goes on along the minus strand of NC_089756.1, from coordinate 28,731,711 downwards.
AACGGAAAAAATTATTGGAGAAAAAATAGAAGTCAAAACAGCAAGTCGCAAAAGAAAACATAGGAAAAATAAAAAATGAGACTGACCGCCATATTTGTTTTTCTTCTACACACAACTCTTGTCTAAAACAAAGTCAGCAAACAATAAGGAAGAAGAAGTAATGCCATGTTTATTTCCCGTATTTTCCAAGTCCGAAATTAAATAACGCCATATTTATTTCCGGTATTTTTCAGTCCGAAATTAAGTAACGCCACATTTATTTCCGGTATTTTTCAGTCCGAAATTAAATAACGCCATATTTATTTCTCGTATTTTTCAGTCCGACATTAAATAACGCCGTATTTATTTCCCGTATTTTTTAATCCGAATTTAAATAACGCCATATTTTTTCCGATATTCTTCAGTCCGAAATTAAATAATGCCATATTTATTTCCGGTATTTTTCAGTCCGAAATTAAATAACGCCATATATATTTCCGGTATTTTTCAGTCCGAAATTAAATAACGGCATATTTATTTCCCGTATTTTTCGGTCCGAAATTAAATAATGCCGTATTTATTCCTCGTATTTTTCAGTCCGAAATTAAATAACGCCGTATTTATTTCCCGTATTTTTCAGTCCGAAATTAAATAACGCCATATTTATTTCCCGTATTTTTCTGTCCGAAATTAAATAACGCCATATTTATTTCCCGTATTTTTCAGCCCTGGCCAAAGGAAATCCCTAAAATGCAAACAAGGAAAGAAGAGAAAAGGAATATTTTGTGCATTTTCTTATCGAAATCAAAAGTTTCTTGATTCACCGACGAAAACCTTTAGAAAAAGGCGGATTAACATCTCCATCTTGACTTTCCTGATCGAAATTATTTTTTTTAATAAAAAATCATTGGGAAAAAAAAGAAGGGATAAAAATGAAAGTGCGATATATTTCCAGTGTTTTAGTTTTCTGTAAAAGAAAACTATTGTGCCGGTTTTGTCTGTCCGTCCGCACTTTTCTGCACGCACTTTTCCTGTCCGCCCTCAGATCTTAAAAACTACTAAGGCTAGAGGGCTGATAATTGGTATGTCGATCATCCACCCTCCAATCAACAAACATACCAAATTGCAGCCATCTATCCTCAGTAGTTTTTATTCTATTTAAGGTTAAAGTTAGCCATAATCGCGCTTCTGGCAACGATATAGAATAGGCCACCACCGGGGCGTGGTTAAAATTTCATGGGCCGCGGTTCATACAGCATTATACCGAGACCACCTAAAGATAGCTCTATTTTCGGTGGCCTTGATTATACGCTGTATAGAAAACTCGATTGCGCCGAAGAAATTTCGGCAGTGGTGAAAGTTTCCTGGGCCGCGGCTCATGCAGCATTATACCGAGACCACCGAAAACTAGCTCTGTTTTCGGTGGCCTTGATTATACGCTGCGCAGAAAACTCGATTGCGCCGAAGAAATTTCGTCGCATTTTTTGTTTCTGATCGAAATGAATTTCCCTCATCTGGAAAAGTATCACAAAAAAAAAAAATTATAAAAATAGAGGGGTGGCCATATTCCCCCTATTTCGCGGATCGATAGATGCCCTGAGGCCAAACGCCGCATCCCTAATTTTACGGCCGACGGAATAATATCCTGCCGCCCTCATTTTCTTCCCTTTTTCCTCCTTTATTTTTTCTGACATCTCCTCATTGGCTAGAAATTCATATATGATCATTAATGACGGAACTGCAATTGGAAATCGGGATTTTGCGGCTGCCCGGTGGATTCCGCCGAGCTTTCGGTGATACGGGAAGGTCCGGTTTCATTTCCTGGCCTTTAGATTAACAGGAATGAAGGCACTGATTTACCTTTAAGTATATGTACATATACATAACTGTGGATTTGCTTCTCCAATAGAGTACTTGTATATTTTTATTTTTCATTTACTATGTGCATAATATGTACGTACATATTTATATAGATGGGTGCTTAACGCCATTCAAACACGTGTTACCTAAATAATGTGGTTTTAGTTTTCTGTAAAAGAAAACGATTGCGCCGGCTTTGTCTGTCCGTCCGCACTTTTTCTGTCCGCCCTCAGATCTTAAAAACTATGGAGGCTAGAGGGCTGCAAATTGGTATGTTGATAATCCACCATCCAATCATCAAACATACCAAATTGCAGCCCTCTAGCCTCAGTAGCTTTTATTTTATTTAAGGTTAAGGTTAGCCATAATCGTGCTTCTCGCAACGACGTAGGACAGGCCACCACCGTGCTGTGGTTAAAGTTTCGTGGGCCGCGGCTCATACAGCATTATACCAAAACCACCGAAAGATAGATCTATTTTAGGTGGCCTTGATTATACGCTCTACAGAAAACTCGACTGCGCCTAAGAAACTTCAGCGCATCTTTTACTTGTCTGTAAACAAAATGTGCAGAAAATGCAGACATGCCCACCTTCCCAGCCACGGCAGTCTGAAGTGTCTGTGAGTACAAAAGAGAGCCAAGTGAATAGGTTAAAAGTTTATCAAAACAAGTGACTCTTAAGAATACAATCTCACGGGCTACAAGGAAAGAACAAACTTTTCATTCAGGGCGTGGCCGACTGAGATGTCATAGCACAAGTGAGTGTGAGTTATTCCGAGTAATTCCTGTATGGGATCGCGTGTTAAAACGTGAAAAAGGTTTGCAATTTAAAAAGAAAATTAAAAGGACTTAACTTTGCAGAGAGAGAGAGAGAGAGAGAATGACGTGAATATAATTTAGGTAAATGGTAGTTACGTCAGATTGATCAATTTCAATTTTTTATTTTACTTTCGACGGGTATCAGTAATATTTGATTGATGGATCGCTGGAATATCACTACTGGAAAGGAGGAAGAGTCAGATATAAGAAGAATGTGTGGTGTATGTAATGTAAAGGAGAAGGCTGGGGAAGCTCGTCTGAGATGCTATGGCCATGTAATAAGAAGAGAGGAGGTGGAGCCAATCAAGAGCGCTAAGAACATGCCAGTGATGGGGAGGAGGGGGAGTGTGGGGCATCAGCGGATCCAAGATGCATACCTTAGTTTAACCAGACCACTGAGCTGATTAGCAGCTCTCCTAGGGCTGGCCCAAAGGATTAGACTTATTTTACACGGTTAAGAACCAATTGGTTACCTAGCAACGGGACCTACAGCTGATTGTGGAATCCGAACCACATTATAGCGAGAAATGAATTTCTATCACCAGAAATAAATTTCTCTAATTCTTCACTGGCCGGTCGGAGAATCGAACGCGGGCCCAGCAGAGTGCTAGCCAAGAACGGTACCGACCAGTCCAACGAGGAACTGGGAGATGGATGGATGTGGTGAAGAGGGGTATGGGTGAGGTGGGACTGGGGGAAGAAGATGCAAGGAATAGAAGTAGATGGAGAAAGTTGACTCAAGCGGCCGACCCTGCTGTACAGTGGGAATAATAAGGTCGATAGAAGAAGACGAAGGTATCAGTAATGTTTGAATTTTAATTGTATGTTTTCTAAAACTTGTACTGCCATGCTTGTTGTTAGAAATTAGTTTAGATTACTGATTGTAGTCGTAAAAAAAAAAGGGTCTTTTACTTCATTTCCGTGGAAAGAGGTTTGCTGACGTAATTTAAGACCAATTGTCTCAATGAATTTCAGCCATAATTTTACAGTCAGTAATAAACAATTTATAGAATGAGCGTCAACGAGTTTAAATCAAAGCAATTCCTATGAATTGGATGTGTAGTAAGTACAGTGTGACGCGTTTCCCTCGCACTGGAAGAATTATTCAAATGAGACGTCATAATAAAGCGTTCGTCATACACTGGCAGAATTAATGTTCATACTTTTGCATTTTTATATAGATATATTCATAATCTATTAAAAAATATTTGGAGACATGACACTGATCACCATTACGTGGCAGTAACAGAAATTAAATGAAAATTACAATGTGGTGTTTCGCAGGGAATATAAATATGGGGGTTGGTTGGTTTGGATCGAGCCGGCGATATGCAAACACGAACCTTTGCCTAAAGTGAAGTGAGGTATGAAAGGGAGTAGGGGGACTGGTGTGAACCTCCGGACTCTTGACAACCAACAGAGACGAGATTTGTTCATGTTAAGCATTCTTCGCGCACATCTGAGAGGAAACTATTGCGGAGCATTCGCAGATTATTATTATTATTATTATTATTATTATTATTATTATTATTATTATTATTATATATGAGAAACACCTCTGCCTGTAGTCTTCAGCTGATCCCAGTGATTTATTATTATTATTATTATTATTATTATTATTATTATTATTATTATTATTATTATTAGGAACACTTCTGCCTGCAGTCTTCAGCTGATCCCAGTGATTTATTATTATTATTATTATTATTATTATTATTATTATTATTAGGAACACTTCTGCCTGCAGTCTTCAGCTGATCCCAGTGATTTATTATTATTATTATTATTATTATTATTATTAGGAACACCTCCGCCTGCAGTCTTCAACTGATCCCAGTGGACTGTCAGACATGTCCCTCCTCCTTGCGCTGTCCATCCCCCACCCGAGGGTAATGAAGATTTCAGCCGCTTTGAGGAACCCAGGTAAGCTGAGGCAGGGAAGGTCGTGTTGGAGGGGGAGGAACGCGAAGAGGAATTGCCAGCGAACGCGTTTGTTGCGCCTGTGTGCGTGAGTGAAGTTTCTGGTCCGCTGGTATATAGTGGCTAGCTTCGTTGCATGACACTCGGATGTCGCTGGGGGTTCGCGTCTCCCCCCGGGCGATGAAAAATCAGTGGCTCTGTATCGTGATCAGTTACTGTCGCAGTGTTAAGGGGGTCTGCTGCGGTGGGAGGTTGAAACCAACTTTCTTTGGAAGCTTGAGTTTCAAGTCAGTGGCCCCTTTGGTGGGATTGTTCCGTGTGAATAGGTTTCATCCACTGAAGTAATAATAATAATAATAATAATAATAATAATAATAATAATAATAATAATAATAATAAGTGTAGTCATGTGTGCATCTGGTATGTGACTACACGTACGAAATAATAATAATAATAATAATAATAATAATAATAATAATAATAATAATAATAATAATAATAATAATAAATCTTCTTCTTCTTCGTTTTAACGTGCTTTTTTTCCCATAATAATGGAAATAATAATAATAATAATGTGTAGTCATGTGTGCATCTGGTATGTGACTACACGTAAAATAATAATAATAATAATAATAATACTAATAATAATAATAATAATAATAATAATAATAATAAGTATAGCCATGTGTGCATCTGGTATGTGACTACACGTAAGCGCATTAGATGTAAAAAGGCATGAGTTTACTCTTGATGCTGAAGCAGCGAATGTTGCTTCAGCCAAAGCGTGGATGTCATGTTGACTCTTGCTTTCCGGCACTGTCACGCAGGTTCGTGTCTTTCCTCTCTGGCTTTTATCTAGATTTACTAAACACTCTCACTGTTTTATTTACCGGCACTTTTGACATCTTAGAAATCGCAGAATCGACGTTTCCGTCCGTTCTTGTGCCTCAGTAATCGAGGAACGTATTTTTCCATTGCATTTGGAGTGTGATAAAATCTTCTCGCCAAGAATTAAGAGAACTGTGACATTTGAATTACATATTACAGTAACGAGATTATAGATTATTTCATTAACGGGATTTCAAACACCCAGTGTACTAATGTTAATTATGTCATTATTGCTAATGAAAGTGTCACAGTTCAGTTTTTAGTTTTTTCTAAAAGAAAAGTATTGTGCCGGCTTTGTCTGTCCATCCGCACTTTATTCTGTCCGCGCTTTTTTATGTCCGCCATCAGATCTTAAAAACTACTGTGACTAGAGGGCTGCAAATTGGTATGTTGATCATCCACCATCCAATCATCAAACATACTAAATTGCAGCCCTCTAGCCTCAGTAGTTTTCATTTTATTTAAGGATAAATTTAGCCATAATCGTGCTTCTGGCAACGATACAGGATAGGCCACCACCAGGCCGTGGTTAAATTTTCATGGGCCGCGGCTCATACAGCATTATACCGAGACCACCGAAAGATAGATCTATTTTCGGTGGCCTTGATTATACGCTGTAGCGGCTTTACAGAAAGCTCGATTGCGCCGAAGACACTTCGGAGCATTTTTTACTTGTTTAGTTTTGGATGCATTGTAACCACCTTTTGAGAAGAATTTCATATTAAGTGAAATGGTAATTTACTCTCATGTTAATTGTTGCTATACTTAGATTTTTTTCACGTTTATTATCTTTTCTTTTACATATTATCTTTTATTACTACCAGCTGTGTATTCTGGAAGAGGGAGGGATGCTGTCTGTCTGGAAGTTCATTTAATACTTTTCCTCGAGAGAGACAAGGTCTACCCAAATGGATGGAGTCGCCTCCCGCCTGGGTTAACTACGTAGGCGATGACGTATCTCCGAGGTACCTGCTCGTTACGGCAGTTCACCTGCTTACGCTACAAGAGGTAGACAAAACTCCTTGGGGGGGGGGTGGTGGAGTGAGCAGACCTTCTCTTTCTCTTGGCCTTGTTCGGACATAGGAGGGGCGCATCGTTATTATAAGTCTTTTGTCTGCTGTTTACGCTTAGATTTCCGTTACTTTTCAATTATTCCTGGTTGGCTGTAAATGAAGGACCATACACAACCTTTTATCTTTTCGAACTTTTGTGCTTGACATCGATGTGTGCAGTCCTATTCGCCTATTTCTGGTCTCTCATGGGATAAGTAAATTTCAGCTCATATTTTTATTTCCTGCTGTCAGTGCTTTCAAACTAGCAAGCAGTGCCGTCAGTGTACCTCACGCCGTGCACTGTAGGCATTAGTTAAGGTTCTTTGCAGCGTCCCTTAGCTGCAACCCTTTTCATTCCTTTTACTGTACCTCCGTTCGTATTCCCTTTCCTCCATCTTGCTATCCACCCTCCCTTAACAATTGCATGCTTCATAATGCAACTACGAGGTTTTCCTCCTGTTGCACCTTTCAAACTTGTCTACTCTCAGTTTCAATTTTAGTTCTGAATGCCCTCATAGGTCCCAGCGCTCGGCCTTCAGCCTAAATTTACGCTTGCCTAGGAAAGATAACAGCCAAGGCTACACATTTAAGCTTTCTTTAATAAACGGTAAGTCTTACTCCGCAGTTTTTATGGCCATAATCGGTTACATTTTATGATGTAATTTGACGCGTTACAGCATTGAGAGGTCAATATTGCTAATGGTATGATGACAGAGTTACAAGGAACATTGCCCGTCCCTGCTGCAAGTCTGTCCACTTCGATATTTCAGGATGCTAAACATAATTTATGATTTCTATTGCCTAGTTTACGAAATTAGATATAAAATTTTCTCTTTCTCTCTCTCTGAATATTTCTCTCTCTCCCCTTGAATCTTTCTCTCTCTTGCTCTCTCTCTCAGTTTCTCTTTTTCTCCCTGAATCTCTATCTTTTTCTCTGTCTCTCTCGGTCTCTCTTTCTCTCCCTGAATCTCTATCTCTCTCTCTCTCTCGGCCTCTCTTTTTCTCCCTGAATCTCTATCTCTCTCTCGGTCTCTATTTTTTCTCCCTGAATCTCTCTCTCTCTCTCTGAATCTCTATCTCTCTCTCTCTCTCTCGGCCTCTCTTTTTCTCCCTGAATCTCTATCTCTCTCTCGGTCTCTCTTTTTCTCCCTGAATCTCTCTCTCTCTCTCTCTCTCTCTCTCTCTCTCTCTCTCTCTCTCTCTCCCTGAATCTCTCTCTCTCTCTCTCTCTCTCTCTCTCTCTCTCTCTCTCTCTCTCTCTCTCTCGGCCTCTCTTTTTCTCCCTGAATCTCTATCTCTCTCTCGGTCTCTCTTTTTCTCCCTGAATCTCTCTCTCTCTCTCTCTCTCTCTCCGTCTTATCTCTCTAAAATGCTCAGAAGCCACGCACTTCGATGCTTTATCTAGATTTTGTGACTTGACGCGAAAAATATCTGGAATTCTCGATGACGTTATTTCGGTTATTTTATAATCGAGTGATTTTCCGTATAGTCAAGGTTTCATTTTAGTTCATTAGCGTAAACATATTCTTTTTTTTTTTTCCTGAACTGCTTTGATGATGTAGGCATGAATTGAATTTACGTTTACCCGCCCATCTACCCACACAGATACATGTGCACAGTATATATATATATATATATATATATATATATATATATATATATATATATATATATATGTGTATATAGGTATATGCATAATATATACATATATACACATATATATATATATATATATATATATATATATATATATATATATATATATATATAATCTGTAAACACACACATTGTGCGCAGATATATATATATATATATATATATATATATATATATATATATATATATATATATATATATATATATATATATATATATACATACATACATATACATATATACAGTATATATATATAAAATATATAATATAATATATATATATATATAGATATATATATATATATATATATATATATATATATATATATATATATGTACGTATGTATGTATGCGTGTGCGTGTGTGTCCTCAAAGACTGATAACTTGTCCCAACAGTAAAAGAAAGAAAATCCCTGACAAGGCAGGACTTCACTCGCGCTCCATTTGAGTTACAGGATTATTAGACAAATTTTTGGCTACACTCTTGAAAGGCAGGTCATCCTTAACAACAGGAAACAATACAGAGGTGCTACTAAAGGGAGCTTAGTCGTGTTTGATAACGTAAGTTAAATGGCGAAATCATGAAGGTCTGTTCAGAATGCGAACCTCTCTCTCTCTCTCTCTCTCTCTCTCTCTCTCTCTCTCTCTCTCTCTCTCTCTCTTCTCCGACAACACTGTTTATGGAATTGGGTCAATACCTCTCGCTTAGTCCAGGTCAGATACCAAAGCTAAATCTCGTTATTAATAAACAAGTAAAAAATTCGCTGAAGTTTCTTCGGCGCAATCGAGTTTTCTGTACAGCCGCTACAGGTTGTAATCAAGGCCATCGAAAATAGATCTATCTTTCGGTGGTCTTGGCATAAAGCTGTACGAGCCGCGGCCCATGAAACTTTACCCACTGCCTCGTGGTGACCTGTCCTATATCGTTGCCAGAAGCACGATTATGGCTAACTTTAACCTTAAAAAAATAAACATTTCTGAGGCTAGAGGGCTGCAATTTGGTATGTTTGATGATCGAAGGGTGGGTGATCAACATACCACTTTGCAGCCCTCTAGCCTCAGCTGTTTTTAAGATCTGAGGGCGGACAGAAAAAAGTACTGACGGACAGACAAAGCCGGCACAATAGTCTTCTTTTACAGAAAACTAAAAATGTGCAAAGTACAGGGAAAACAACGAGGAAATTATAAGGGTTAGTGAATTCCAATGCGATTAAATCCGTTAAAAGAAAAAGGGTTATTCAACAGACGTCGAACTTAAATAGAGTTTGTTCATTGTTAAGGGGTTTATATTATAAAGTTCTTTTAACCGAAGGCAAAATCCAATTAACCTTCTCTTCACTGAGGAACCCGAGATGAAGCAGATTATTGATTGAGGCTTTAATCTAAACTTTTCGATTGAATTTCTGAAAGAAAAAGCAACCAATCGTGAAAGGAAAACGAAAACCTAAAAAAAATGGAAAACTAGCAGGTTATGCCACCAAATGAATGCACAGGCGACTCCTGAAGCACAGAGGGCGATGTGAATAGGGAACCAAATAACCACTGTTGGAACTTCACGCGTTGGCAATGAAAGGAAGCAATGGCCGCTGGAGGAAATATAAATGCTTTCCGGATTATTCATTCATTGGGTTCCTGGCTTCATGGTCGACCATCTGCCATCGCCAAAAAATAAGTGCTTTATTTGCATCCACATCTGGGTCAGTCCCGCAGTCTAATCAACTCTTGATTGGACTGTATATAGCCCAACTTTCCCCAATATATTTAGTTGGTATCCATCAGTCACTTTTGGTATACGGTGGAAGCACTGAACAGAGATATACTTGTGGAAAGATTGCATCAGTGAATATTACTGACGAGCTTGGTGGCGCGCGCGCTACGCCGCGCTGGAATACCTACCCAACCCCCACCTAGGACGGACAAACAGGTTTGCTGGAGGACAGTGGATGTGTCATGTCTCCCCTACCTTCCCGATCCCCTACCTACCCCGCCCGGACAAACAGGTTTGCAGGAGGAGGGTGGATGTGTCATGTCTCCCCTACCTGCCCGATCCCCTACCTACCCCGCCCCCACCCGGGGCGGACAAACAGGAAAGATCCACTCGGATTTTATTATTATTATAGGTAGATAGATAAATTTTGCCAATAGCAAATGAACTAGGAAAAACTAGATTGCAAACCTCCACCTATCCCAAAGGAATTTATCATTCTGAAACCAACCTAATGCACTTAATCCTACGACACAACATAGAATGTTGTTGCATCACAGGTATCAGCCCTGTCTTGCAATGTTAGGCATTTTTTTAAAACCCTAAATCAATATCACCAACAATATGAATATCCTGATTCATTTCCAGATTTGATCGACTGTTCCTCCTCAGTCCCTCCTCTCACAAGCTTTAATTGTAAACTTAAAAAAAAAAATCAATTCACATCTAGACGTATATATGCAGTGAGATCCGGATTCGTATCAGTAACTTTTTAAAGCATAATATTGAGAAGAAACTCTCGGGTCTTCGCCCATATTTACAGTACAACCAGATCCGGATCCATCTCAAAATGCAATGGACTCTTCTTATTTTTTTAAATGCCTTCGACGTAGTCGAGTTTTATGGCTAAATTTATGGCTAAATTTAACCGTAAATAGATTAAAAACTACTGAGGCTAGAGGGCTGCAATTTGCTATGTTTGATGATTAGAGGGTGGATGATCAACATACCAATTTGCAGCCCTCTAGGCCTCAGTAGTTTTCAAGATCTGAGGGCGGACAGAAAAAGTGCGGACGGACAAATGGCCATCTCATCATTTTCTTTTACAGAAAACGAAAAACTATAAATTTTCTCGGGGCGCGGAAGAAACAACTCAGTCATGGATCCGCATTTAGATCCATCCACCTCAAAGTCAAACCAGCTTTTCCGTGAGTCACAGCTCACCACTTTACGAAGTTTCTGCGAAATCTACTGATAACTTTTTGAGATATACATGAATGAAAAAGCACAATTTGTCTTCAACTGTATCCACCTATAAAACTCATCAAGTTTCTTTTGCCGCTGAGCCATTCTTCTGTCGTAGCTTTTTGAAGCATCTTGTCAACAGACAGGCAGACAAGCGGCGCCCCCCAACCCAGCCCCCTCCCCCCCCAAAAGAAGAGACGTGAATGAAGACATAATCTCCTGTCGACGAAGGCGACGAACTAAGATGTACTAACAATGAGAAGTCGCAAATAATGTCAAAAGTATGCTGATTAATTTTCTAGTTATTTTGTAGAGATAACAAAAATAATGCTGGTATAATAGCAAAGACAACGTCGTGTGAACAGCATAATACGACGATATTTACGGGGATATCAATATTTATGATCATCAATTCATGCAACAGCGAGGCCGGCGATGCCATCATCAGTCACAATAAAAACCAAACTGATTCCGGCTGCTTCAAAAACTTCTCTCCTCGACCGCTGACCGAGCTCCTTGCAATGCCATTTATTGCTCTGTGAGAGTTCCCGGTGGGGCTGACATACGACCGTTTCTTTCTCCCTGATTTCCCGCGGAGGAAGTATTATTTTCTTCTTCTTCTTCTTCTTCTTCTTTTTCCTTATACCTGTTACTCGTGACTCGCAGCAACACATGTTGGCGGCGTCGTCATACCCGCGGTTATTGAAGGAGAAGAATTATGGCTCCTTGCTTTGACAGATACAAGACCCACTCGCTGGGTCTGATAACAGTGTTTCCGGGACAAATCTTTTTCCTCGGACGTTCGGTCTTTTGGACGGGTATATGGTAAGCATTATCACCGTTTATTACTAAGATGTATATCTAATATCTTAATCTTGTCGACTACTGAGAAAAAAAAAAAGCTAGTCTTTGCCAATAAAGTTCTTTGCATAAAGCAATGCTGAAATGCTTAGACAAAGATGTATATATATATATATATATATATATATATATATATATATATATATATATATATATATATATATATATATATATAAATATACATATATATATATATATATATATATATATATATATATATATATATATATATATATATATATATATATATATATATATATATATAAAATCACGGACTCGTGTATATATATATATATATACATATACTTTACGTGTGTGTGTTTATGCGCACAGACGAACTACTTTTCAGAAGTGTCACGCACATCATGAGCTGTTAAGCAAAAAGTCCCCAATGATCACACCAGCCCATTTCATGTTGTCGTTCGAATTCAAGAGAGCAGTAATTCCCAAAAGCTCGGGGAGTAATCAATGGCGCGCCATGGATGTGCGGTGGCGTGCAAACTTTTATTGGCATGGACAGAAAATTATAGCATGGCGTTAGATGTGCGGATGAAAACAGTCATCTGCATTTGTGGGCTGTTGAAGAGGAAGGCCGTTTCGTCCCTCTCATGAGCCATTTCTGCCCTTATGGTTGCGTGCGTCAAAGCTGAGTTTCACATATGACTAGGAGGTTTGGAAGCTAACTTCAAAGGGCAACTTTTGTTGGCCTGACTATATATATATATATATATATATATATATATATATATATATATATATATATATATATATATATATATATATATATATATATAAACTCACGTTATATACAAATGTATATATGCATACACACACAATGTATATATATAGATATATATATATATATATATATATATATATATATATATATAAATATATATATATATACATATATATATATATATATATATATATATATATATATATATATATATAAATATATATATATATACATATATATATATATATATATATATATATATATATATATATATATTATACTACATATATATATTTTTTTCTTCTTCTTCAACCAAACGCTCATTTTCCTCTCTCGCTTTCATTTACGAAACTCTACGCTTACAAATACTGGAACGCTTTTCATAAATATTCAGAAACTGAGATTTGCGGGGACGATCAGTAAGAGATTCATTAAGAGGCAATTTTCCAAATCGCTCGGCTTCTATAGATGGAAGCCATCCAACATCGCCACTAATATGGTCCCGTCCCCTTTAATAATAAAACATTGCTTCTCCGTCCTTTGACAAACGGTTGCAACAGCACACCTCGAATTTGTTTTGGATCTTTCCCAGACAGGGACCCGCAAGGGTGTTAACAAACCCGTTGGGGATGACCGTAAAAACATAAACAAAAGGCGGTACACATCATAGAGATAGTGACCCCAAGAAGTATTGTTCCCAGATAACGACCCCCGAAAACCTTTGGGGGTCACTATCTAGGAAAGATCCTTTATTTTGCCTGGTTGTCCAAATTACGGTCGAAGGCGTGACGGAAGATTATTCGGTATAGTTTTCCATAAGAAAACATTTTCAGCCGCCAAGAAAGTATACAATTCTCGGCATCATCTAGTATCGGTTTCGAAAGATCCAAAGATGCTAAAGTGTTCGGTAAAATCAATGATTAGTTTACCATAAGAAGGAATCTTTCATTGCCAACAAGTACCCCTTTCTCCGGGTATCAATTTTATCGTCCGTTTCGAATGGTTACAAAGCTTCACGTGATATACCAAGATATTTTGATTTATTTGCATGGCGTCTTTGGCACGGCCAGCAGAGAGGCTATACCGGTCCATTCAACAAGCCAAGGTATTATATTTTTTCTTACAAATATTACTACAAAAGGAAAACTGGAAAACATGTTTCTATCAACCTCTTCAGTTGATCACATGAGCCGGTTTAGTCAAGATTTTATGATAAATATTTTCCCAACAGAGAGGGACATTAATATTTCCAGAGATCACTGCTCCCAAGTCGAGAGCAGAAATATCTACTTCAAAACTTTTACCATGGTAACATGGGGGCTTTCTTCAAGAAAACATGAGGAAAATCTCAAAGCAGTTGCATTATCAATCAATTGTTAGGAGAGGGTGGAAAGTAAGATGGAAGAGCGAGGATATGAAAGGAGGTACAGTAAAGGAAACGAAAGGGGTTGCAGCTAGGGGCCGAAGGTACGCTGCAAAGAACCTTAAGTAATGCCTACAGTCCACCGCACGAGGCGCACAGACGGCGCTACCCCCCTACGGGGCATTGGCCTTCAAGTGCCTTTGGTGAATAAGCAGAAACAATCCTTTACTTCAGGATTTGTTTTGTTTTCATTATTTGCACATCAGCTGTGGAACTGACTACAGGGACAAATTTTTCTTATCATTATTATCAAGCCAAACCTGCAAATAACTATAATTCACCAGAGCTCTCGTTTCTAAGTCTTCCTTTTTTTTTTTGAGGTTCGGTAAGTGTTCCTTTGTTTTCTTTAATAGCCGTTTGTCCACAATGCCTTTTGACATGAGCAGCACGTGCCTTATGATGGACCAAACTTGCCACTTTATTAAAATCATTTTATCTTCGATGAATCAGATTTTCATTTTGTTATTTACTTATACAGGTGGTACGTATTTATGGATAAATGGTATATGTATGTGTGTATATATATATATATATATATATATATATATATATATATATATATATATATATATATATATATATATATATAAGTAAGTCTGCATGCATGTGTTCACTAGTCGAAGTGGGAAAGCTAATCAGACAGTTCTCCACTTATTTAATGTTCATTGGAGCAGGGTCCCGGCGGCATTTTACCGAGACGCAACCGAGTACTGAGACCTTTCCCTGAAAAAAGCGGGACGCCATATCTTAAAAACTAACCATAGAATTTTCTTGAAAATAATCTCATTATGCTTCCCACACCCAAAACTCTCTGAAATGACTAATCTAACCTAACCCAACCTAACTTAACCTAACCTATAGGGGCATGGCGAAAAAACCGGGGCTGTTGCAATACTGGCATACATCTCAGGAATTTGCAAACCTGTATTTGGATGTGACTGTCTTCCTCCGCGCGCCAGGCGTTGCTGACTCAGACCCTCCTGTACCAAGGGAATAGAATCGATGGCCTCGTATGGTGACCAGACCATAGGCAATCATCCTTTGTGGGAACAGGGTCATCAGGCTAGTAACCCCCGTACAAAACTGGGGACTTTGAATTGTACCTTTCCCTGCAAAGGGGAACATTCCAAGAGCTTCAAAAAATAAGAAAAAAAAATAAATAATCTAACGTCCATCGTGTGTGCTCAGAGACAAAGTCAATTTGCGCTGGCCTTTCTTTTGCACTCGTCGTCTGGCAAATTCATCTAAAATCGACTCATTTTCGCCAAATTAGTCTGAAATTACATCCAGATATACGATATTATAGCCTATCGATTACGGGAAATGAGAATGAACGAACGGAGAGCCAGGGAGTGCGAAATAAATAAAATGCGAGAAGTGTCATTTTATTTCTACCTGTAGATAGCTTAATATAAAATTTCCTAACGTATATCTGATTCCTTAAATAATGCTGAAACTACATAAACTATTAAAAATCATGAAACGCGATATGTTCTCCGGAAATATACAGATTTTAGTGGATGTTGAAATTCATAAAAAAACATAAATACTGTACATTAATGTATTAGTATTGGATCATGTTGACCTGGCGTAACATGGTACAATTCGGAGGAGCTTGAAGGTAGTGTTTCTTGGCTCGTGCTGTCTCAATCATTCATTAGTTAAATATATATGTATATGAACGGATCTTTTACATAGTGTTTTCCAATGCTATGAAACCAGTTGAGGCGGAGAACTTTATTACCCGTATGTTATTTATCAAAAGTCTACGGTAAATTCACTCTCGTTTTCAGTCTGAAAGTAAGATTTTGAGAGAGAGAGAGAGAGAGAGAGAGAGAGAGAGAGAGAGAGAGAGAGAAATAAAGAAAAGAGAGAGAGAGAGAGAAAGAGAGAGACAAAGAGACAAAGAAAAAGATAAAGAGAAAGAGAGAGAGAGGAGAGAGAGAGAGAGAGAGAGAGAGAGAGAGAGAGAAAAATAAAGAAAAGAGAGAGAGAGAGAGAGAGAGAGAGACAGAGACAGAGAGAAAGATAAAGAGAGAAAAATAAAAAAAAGAGAGAGAGAGAAAGAGAGAAAGACAAAGAGAGAAAGATAAAGAAAGAGAGAGAGAGAGAGAGAGAGAGAGAGATTGAAAACGTCAAAGGGACCACCGAGGCTTTTGAATTCATCCACCGCTTGGACGCAGGCCCCTTATACTCGGCCAGAAATCCAGTCAAAAAATCCCGACAAAGGGATATAGAGAAGTGTAGAGGCAACGCATCTTCACGTCCGGACAAGCAGCCGCAATTTAAACGCAGGGGTAAACGTTTAAACGCTCAACCTACCTCAAGACCCCTTTAATGACACCTGGCGTTTTTTTTTTTTTTAATCGGAGTTCAAAAGTTCTCAGTGTTATCAGGAATTAACGAGTAAAAAATGCGCCGAAGTTTATTCGGCGCAATCGAGTTTTCTGTACATCGTATAATCGAGGCCACCGAAAATAGGTCTACATTTTGGTGGTCTGGGTACAATGCTGTGTGTGTGTGCCGCGGCCCATGAAACTTTAACCACGGCCCGGTGGTGGCTTGTCCTATATCGTTGCCAGAAGTTCTCAGTGTTATCAAGAATTAACGAGTAAAAAATGCGCCGAAGTTTCTTCGGCGCGATCGAATTTTCTGTACAGCGTATAATCAAGGCCACCGAAAATAGATCTATCTTTCGGTGGTCTCGGTATAGTGCTGTATGTGCCGCGGCCCATGAAACTTTACGCACGGCCCAGTGGTGGCCTTGCTATATCGTTGCCAGAAGCACGATTATGGCTAATTTTAACCTTAGAGAAAACGTGCACTTCCTTTTCAATGCACAATTCCTCCTTCATTAAATTTGTCTTCCATTTCCACCGCACACTTCCTCTTCTTTTCATTTTGCCTTCCCTCGTTAATGTATATTTCCTCTAACGTTAAGCCCATCTTTCCTTTGCAACTTTTACTCATTTACCCGTTAAGTTTTCCTTCTCTTCTCAACGTTCCATCCAAAAGAATGGCAACTTTGATCACCAAGCTCGTGTCGTGTTGGGAGCGGTCAAGGATTTTTTTTAATCGCTACCTCCCAACCCTCGCCTTCCTTTGCGTGTCGTTTAAAACGATTTTTATGTGTGTGTGTGTGTGTATGTGTGTGTTTTGCCGAATGTTCGAATAAGAAAACTAGTTTCCAAGGTTCAGAAATCTCAGTTTAATTGTTGCTCTTGTCCTTCTATTCCTTTCTTTTCCGTCCTCAGGTCATCAGAAATATGATTTAGTGCACTCTTCGTTTTCTGTCTTAGATATTCTTTGGAATGGAATGGAATGTAATATAGAGTTTAGGCCAAAGGCCAAGCGCTGGGCCCCACGAGGTCATTCAGCGATGAAACGGAAATTGACAGTGAAAAGGTTTGAAAGGCGTAACAGGAGGCGAACCTTTTACAGCTGCACTATGGAATCATTGTCAGGAGAGGGTGGATAGCAAGATGAAAGGAAGGTAATATGAATGGCGGTACAGCAAAAGGAATGAAAGGGGTTGCAGCTAGGGGCCGAAGGGACGTTGCAAAAAAACCTTTAGTAATGTCTACAGTGCACCCTGTGAGGTGCACTGACGGCACACCACCTCTCTACGGGGCCATATATTCTTTGGCATCTTAGGATTTGCGAACACTTATAAAGCTCCGTGTCATTTTATTACTATATCAACTGTAAGTTGAGTATCGCTTAGTTCAACCAGACCACTGAGCTGAATAACAGCTCTCCTAAGGCTGGCCCGAAGGATTAGACTTATTTTATTTGGCTAAGAACCAACTGGTTACCTAGCAATGAGACCTACAGCTTATTGTGGAATCCGAACCACATTATGACGAGAAATGAATTTCTATCACCAGAAATAAATTCCTCTAATTCTTCATTGGCCGGTCGGAGAGTCGAACGCTGGGCCAAGAGCATGCTAGCCGAGAATATAAATAATCTACAGTGTAGTAGTAGTAGTAGTAGTAGTAGTAGTAGTAGTAGTAGTAGTAGTAGTATTTTTAACATATTAGCTGACGAAGAGCATGAAAGGTTTCAAGAGTGACGACCTTGAAGGATAAATTTGTATTTTTTGTGCCAACAAACGTAAATGATTAATTACTAAGAAAAATTTCACAAGAACCAAGAGTAAATTGAGGCGGACTTCCCCGGGAGACGGAAGAATCCTTGAGAGGCATCCAAGATGAAGCCTGCTGAAATCGGGGAAAATGGAAATAGGAAATGTTTGTGGAAAATAAATAGAAGAGAAAGTAAATATAAAGAGAATGGCAATGCACTATATCTCAGGATGAAAGATGTAGGCTGAAAGATGGCCTAAAACCATGCGCTCCATTGTCAGTGGAGTGACCATTTCTGTCTTTTAATGCAGCTGACAGAAAACTGCCAGAGCTGAATGACAGAAAAGTGGAAGAGGTTTGTGCGGACCTGACTGAGATGTAGCGTCCTTCCTAGATAGTGACCCCCAAGGGTTTTCGGGGGTCATTATCTAGGACTAATATTTCTTGGGGGTCACTATCTTTATGATATTTACAGTCTTTTGTTTATGTTTTGACGGTCATCCCCAACGGGGTTGTACTAAACACGCCGCAAATGTGGATACATACCGGGTTAAAACCCTTGGGGGTCACTCTCTAGGAAAGCTCCAAAGTGGCAGCTGAGGATATCAAGAAGACTAAAAATTCGAAAAATAGTATCACGTCTGGATTCGACAGAATCAAGAGAGAAACGCTGAATAATTAGGGTAGTGATGGGAACAGTAAGCGGCTACTCAAGTTATGCACAACATATGGAAATGTTAGGAACTGTTTCAAAGGACTGGATGACAGGCAGAATTCTCCCTTTATACAGATATGAACGTGACTGAGGAGAGCATAGTATTATTACTGTAATAATTACCAAGCGAAATTTTGAAAATGAAAGCATAATGTTTTCAAAAGTCCGGTCTTATATGTCATAAAATATCATGTGTAAGCATAAGTTCAGTTGGCAATGGACCACCACCAGTCTACGGGTATTGAACTCCATGTTTTACAACCATCGGCCACAGGGTCTCCGCCCCTTACTGCCCTAAAATGGAAGACTGCAGTATCTGCAATGTTACAGAACTGAGAGAAATGGTAGATACTCCCTTGCACTTCTACTGATTTCGCCGGTACTGCAGATGGGACCCCCCAAATACTCGTGGAAAGCATTGAAAAATCTGCAGTAACTTGTGTATTAGTGTTTCGTGAACCCAATAGGTGGCATTTCTCAATTTCGAAATTTGTGCAGATACTGCAGTTTTCGATTTTAGGGCAGATTACGTCATCACACACGTAAAAATGAATGAAGGCACTTTGGTCCAAGGGGGGCAGGGACTTGCCTCGACCCTCCCTTATATTATTGCCATTGGTGAGTAAAAAAGCCACAGTAATGTAATTGATAAACTGTATTTTTCAAGATACAAAAAAATACAAAAAATGGATAAACACAAGGGAGCTTTCGACCGTTTGCGCAACGGTCCTCTTCAGCCAAGAGGACCGTTGCGCAAACGGTCGAAAGCTGCCTTGTTTTTATCCGTTTTTTGTCTTGAA
This sequence comes from Macrobrachium rosenbergii, assembly GCF_040412425.1. NCBI lineage: Eukaryota > Metazoa > Arthropoda > Malacostraca > Decapoda > Palaemonidae > Macrobrachium > Macrobrachium rosenbergii. Next base: position 28,711,962 of record NC_089756.1, on the reverse strand, counting down.
AAATACAGTTTATCAATTCCATTATTGTGGCTTTTTTCTCATTATTTTCGATCACAATATAGTGATGCACCACAGATTACTGCCATTCTTGGCGATATGGGCAAACTAGTAATTCTGTAATACATAACTCGAATTTTTATGATTACCGAATTTGTCTATTTCAGAGATTAAATGGCCCCTGAATGGTGGTTTCAGAGGTGGCTGCTGTCAGTAATTCAGTTATCTTCAGTAACTGCTATCATATGTTTAAGGACGGTGAGCTGGGACTCAGGACTGCCTTACATGTTCTAAAAAACAAATCGCATCAGGGAGCATCATTGCCTGGAAGAAGAAGAAGAAGAAGAAGAAGAAGAAGAAGAAGAAGAAGAGCCACCATTAAAGGCGAAGGAAAAGGTTGTGAAAACATTGTTAGCCGAGACCATTAGGACAGACGAAGCCAAACTAGAGAGGCAGCCATTAAACCATTTCAGTTCTGCAGACAATAAAGATCTTTGTTAGCTCCCGCGTTTTTCCTTCTTTTAACGCCGGGCCTTTCCTCGTTAGCCTAATAATGATAGGAGTATGTTCAGCGGAATCCAGGGCATCTGACCTTTACTCCTTCAGCGCTGGGAAACGTCAAGCTCCTCGGAGCCATCTCGGGTACCGCTCCAGATTTTAAGAGAAAAATGATCTTGTTTAAGACATTTCCTGCGATTAATGTGAAATACAGAGCACTTGCCGGGTCACATGTTTGCTCAAGCTCTGAGTAAACTTCTATACTTTTTGTGCTAAAAAAATAATATTCGGCGTAAACGTCCTTAATAGAGGAGACCATCGCAAATCCAGGGCGTCTCTTGGCCACGATAAAACGCCTTGAATTGAATTGAATATAGAATTTAGGCCAAAGGCCAAGCACTGGAACCTATGAGGTCATTCAGCGCTGAAATGGAAAAGGTTTGAAAGATGTAACATGAGGATAAGCTCGCAGTTGCACTATGAATTAACTGATAGGAGAGGGTTTCGGAAAGTAAGACAGAAGAAACAGAATATGAAAGGAGGTACAGTAAAAGAAGCGAAAGGGGTTGCGGTAGGCACGCTGCAAAGAACCTTAAGCAATGCCTACAGTGCATCGCACGAGGTGCACTGAAGGCACTAACCCCTACGGGGGATAAAACACCTTGACCGTATATCAAAAACTCGGTGACCTTCTAGATTAACATTTCACTTATCCGCAAAATCGAAATGTTATGGACTTCTCGTTGGAGCAAGGGCACGTGCTTGCACAAAGCAAGCTTAGATTAACAACCAAAGAAGTCTATCCTCAGTTAGAAGAAATATTAAAAAAAACAAAACTGTGACCGTTCTACCTCGAGCAGCTAACACAATAATTGCATTAGTAAGCACATGAGCTTTCATTATCGCCCTATTCTTTGGAAATATGAGGCATATGTCCTTATGCCTCTAAATCTGAAAGGAATAATCACCCTCGCCCGCCCCCCACCAACTTTGAAATCCTACATAATACCCTCATCACTTTTTGATGTGCAGTGTAACATCTGCCTGCTAATACCAGCCATGAATACAAAACTCGGTCATTCATTTTTAGCAGCGGAAATTATGACATAATACCTTAATTCCGTAAGCAGGCTGAGTTTTGCATTTTTCGCCTAATTAAGAGACTCATCTATCCCAGATTATAGGGACATTATGTTTAAAGTGGTTTTCCTCGTAGAGAATAGCTGCATTGGTATTTCTCTTTTTTTCCTTCTCTTCTGCACCTCTCTTTACACGGAAGAAAGAAAGTAAAGAAAATAATAAAACTGTGAGCTATGTATCCCAAAGTGCAAGGAATACATACATGTATGTATGTATATATATATATATATATATATATATATATATATATATATATATATATATATATATATATATATATATAATAATGTGTGTTTTTGTAAAGACGAAATTCAGAAAACATGAAAGCTCAGTTGTGTACATATTGAGTGTCTTTCAAAACTTTCCTAAAAAGCTTAAAATGGTTACTCTGCTTCAAAGACACTCTTAACCCACTGGGACTCCAATCCTCAGCCTCCCAACCCCCTCCACAGGAGCGCGCCAAGTTGTGCAAGTGTGTGCTGGTGTGGGAGGGGGTAGGAGGGACGGAGGGGGAGGAGGTTATAAGGCACCCCACACAAGGTGGATGAATATTAGGAAACAGTTTCCTTGCATGCTTACATGATGTTGCAAAGGCTCGTTTGGAGCCTAACGGACAGCTCCGGAAGAGATCAGCTCCCTCCTCGCTAAGTCCCTTTCCTTGCAGATGAGTTTTCAGTAAGCAACGTTTTTAAGTTTTCTGAAAAGAACACGATTGTGCCGGCTTTGTCTGTCCGTCCGCATTTTTTTCTGCCCGCCCTCAGATCTTAAAAGCTACTGAGGCTAGAGGGCTGCAAATTGGTATCTTGATCATCCACCCTCCAATCATCAAACATACCAAATTGCAGCCCTCTAGCCTCAGTAGTTTTTATTTTATTTAAGGTTAAAGTTAGCCATAATCGTGCTTCTGGCAACGATTTAGGCCAGGCCATCACCGGGCAGTGGTTAAAGTTTCATGGGCCATGGCTCATACAGCATTATACCGAGACCACCGAAAGATAGATCTATTTTCGGTGGCCTCGATTATACGCTGTACCGAAAGCTCGATTGCCCTGAAGAAACTTCGGCGCATTTTTTACTTTTTTTCTGTGACAATGGCCCGTTTAAAGATGGGATGGTTACGAGAAAAACAGAACGGTAGTCACTGTCGTAATCGTTCTACGGTGAACGAAACGGGAATGAACTTCCCGTCACACGTCAAAACGTTCACAGACGCCTGTGTATCTACATTTTAAACTAGACCCTCACCATCAGCCTATCACACTCCCAGGCTTACACCGCGTCACTCCCCTGTTGTCTAGAAGAACTCTCCTTCCTTATGAATATATTACATTAATAAATTCGTAAAATGCATGATTAGATAACGGTGCTAGATGTCTGATCATTTCAGAACAAATGTTATCTCTGCCAGGAGCACATTTATCACAATTTAAAAGGGCATAACCTTATCCTTCCATAATGAAGTTTCTTAAAAGTAATTTGCAGTGATCTGGACATCCGTGATATATATATATGTGCGTGTGTATAACTAACATATGACCTCCCTGCCCTTCCTCACCTTTCCTCGTCTAGGTCTTAATCCCTCCGAGATGTCACTACGGTCTAGCCTCTACGCACGGTCTAGAAAGAACCGTGCCTCTACCGATCTCTGCACGGCACACCACTTAAGCAGACTGTGAACCATCTTTCCACTGTTTAGAGCAACCTCGTTCATTTTCACTGCTGCCCTGAAAGCCCTTGCAAATCCCTCGTGACTCCCTGTTTACAAAACGAATAATTCATGTGAACAGCTTCCTCGGTAAAAGAAAAAAGCAGTCTTTCTTGCATAGTAATGAGAACGGTAGCATAAAGAATATGGAAACATGGCGTCATTTCCTTGATTACCGTATGAGGAGTGTTGCATAATCAAGGTTTTACATGTAGACATACCCAGCAGAATTTTATTTATAAATAAATATATAAATTTCTATGTATATATATGTGTGTGTGCGTGTGCGTGTGTGTAGGGTTTGTATGTATGTATATAGATATATATACAAAAGTGAATCTTTATTAATCTGACCGTTCATGAAGGAATGAGTTCTTGCCTCAAAAGCTCGAATCTCTTGAGAAAGACAGAACAAATAAAAAAATTCGGACTCTTACTCACATAGTCTGAATCTTAACGACCTTTTAACTAAAGGACGGAAAAGAAAGAAAGAAAAAACTAGGTTAACACTGGATAGCAATAATAGACTAAAAAAGTTAAAACAATTAATTTTAATCTATTTGAGGAAGGGGGGGGAAGATGGGGATACGTCCGACTGTAAAATGTTGATTTTTCTAGACTCTCTCTCTCTCTCTCTCTCTCTCTCTCGTGCTGCCTGCCTGTCTAGTGACAGGTTACGGGTTCGATCTTAAGCAAGGAAGGTGGATATTATCTTATAACCGCTGTGCACCTGTTAACTTAATCAGTGAATTTCCTACCTGATGATCAGTCGACTGTACTCCGCAGATAGGGGCGGTTGGGTAAAGACTTGGAAGAAGAAGAAGACGAAGGAGGAAGACAAGGGCGATAATTTCTCAGTTTTAATGTACTGTATACCATTATATAATGATTAAAAACAGGAGGCCCTAGATTGAGAGGTACTCCTCAGCCCCACCGGGTGGAACCGTTCATCACATTTTCATCATCTCTCTCTCTCTCTCTCTCTTTATCGTTCATCACATTTTCAGTATCTCTCTCTATCTCTCTCTACCGTTCATCACATTTTCAGCATCTCTCTCTCTCTCTCTCTCTCTCTCTTTATCGTTCATCACATTTTCAGTATCTCTCTCTCTCTCTCTCTCTACCGTTCATCACATTTTCAGCATCTCTCTCTCTCTCTCTCTCTCTCTCTCTCTCTCTCTCTCTCTCTCTCTCTTTATCGTTCATCACATTTTCAGTATCTCTCTCTCTCTCTCTCTCTCTATACCGTTCATCACATTTTCAGCATCTCTCTCTCTCTCTCTCTCTCTCTCTCTCTCTCTCAGAAGACAGAGAACTTGTAAGAATGAATATGATGCAGCCGTAATAAAAATGATTTAGTAGGCTCTTCTAATTATAAAATCAATATCATTTGACATATTTTCTGTATCCTGCCTGTAGTGGAACTGGGAAAACGGAGAATCATAAATCTCTAAAGGAATTAAAAAACGGTTCTGTCGGAATAAAAAGTAAACTGATCACAATTTACATCACCATAAATGCCCAGATATTTCGAAATACCATAATTCCACGGGTTGACACCGTCACTGAAAATGGGTCTAAACCTTTCTTTGCTGGATAAAAAGGAACCGTTACTTTAAAACTACAGCTAGGCTTCTATGCCCGATTGAAGCGTCAACATTTTGGTTACTTGTCCTTATTACCAATGCAGCGCTAATTCATTTTTCAAGTCAACTGAATCTTCACAAAATACCTGCCACGGTACGCGATTTGAATAATACAATTATGTGCGTAAACCGGGGAGTCTTCTGTTGCAAGTGGCAATGCAAGGAATTAAGGAAGTTTAAAATACGTAATATTACATTGTAACACAATACGTCCTCCCGGTAGGAGGGCAGTGTCGTCAGCGCACCTCATGAGGTGCACTGTAGGCATTACTTTAGGTTCTTTGCAGCGTGCCTTCGGCCCCTAGCTGCAACCTCTTTCGTTCCTTTTACTGTACCTCCTTTCATATTCTCTTTCTTCCATCTTACTCTCCACCCTCTCCTAACAACTGATTCATAGTGCAACTGCGAGGTTTTCCTCCTGCTACACCTTTCAAACTTTTACCGTCAATTTCCGTCTCAGCGTTACATGGCCTCATAGGCCTAAATTCTATATTCAGTTCGCAATACGTCCTGCGATACTCTGTTAAGCTGCATTTAGAAGAAATGAAAAGCTTTTCGCTTCATATTCTGGAACGTCCTTGGGCCTCTCTGAGGAAAAACCTTCATCCCTGAACGTTTGGTCTTTTTTCTTTTCTTTTCTCTTACGTCACTTACTATAGTCACAATGTCTTGTCTAGAATTAATCATGAATTGTAAATATTGTATATATTTTTCTCTTATACTTGTATGCTAGAGAAATGAAAGACCCTGATTTATAAACGGCAAAGGGAATTCACACCTGCATTTACTGATTCATATCTCATACATATACATGCATATTTACAAGCTCTGCATATATTTGGTAACATTTCAAGAAGAGAGAGAGAGAGAGAGAGAGAAGAGAGAGAGCCAATTTAAATTCTGGGGTATTATTATGGAAATAGACGGTATAAACCAAAAGCACTGGGGCGTGATGATAAATGTTACTTGCAATCATAAAGCGGCTATTCGCCCATTCCTCCCTCACCACCCCCAACAACAAGAGGCCCACCACCCCTGCCCGAGATAAATGTGAAAACGGACACTGCAGACTGGTATAAAATATCATTGTTATCAGCAGCAGTAATAATGATAGTAATGGTATTGTTGCTATTCCCATCGATCATATTATTCACATTCCGTAAATGTGTAAAGAATGTCTCTCCCCTTCGTCTTCAGGTACTTTCCCGACACATCGATCATCCTTGCATATGACACCACAGTCAACATGCGGGCTTGGCTGGTCCGTCACCTCATACTTATGTTCACCTATGATGTCACTCCACTGCACTCTAGGGGCTCAACGGTTAACGGGCGCACCTCCAAAGCATTTTGACTCGTCACCTCGGACCCTGTTAACGGCCCGTTGCGCCTAGACCCGGACCCACTCACTAGACCTAGGCATTGGCGCGCAGGGTCGCTGGTAGTACCTCATTTGGAGATTCATGAGTCTTGCTATCTTGACTGTGGTTCCTTTACTCGCCGTTTAACTGCCTACTATAATGGGCATATTTTCATAATCAACAGAGTCTTACTCCGTTTACACCCGATGCCTCTAAATTCAAATCGATGATGAGTCGGATGAGCGCATTTGATTTTATTTGAATCGAAGCATCTGCCCCCGCAAGTTTAATTTTTTAAAGTATAACCTCATGATACATTTCAGATTTTAAGATACAATACTATTCAAGATGTGGTTAGGTTTGTGTATTCCTTGATTATGAAATATATTGTGATAACTTTACTTAAATCGATAGCTTCATAAATAAGACATAAATGCCATGAAGGAAGAATTTACAGGGCCTCCTGATAAGAAATCAGTGGTAGACTCTACCCCGATCACTCGCAAAGATTCGCCTTCTTCTATCTGAAGTTTCATTAACGAAATCAGTTAGTGTAATGGGAACAGAACTACTTCCATAAGAACCAGGACCAACGTTCCATTAATCTCTATAAGCTCTCGCGTATGCAAATGTAACAGTTTTCCTCGTAACCAGAATTTCTAGAATGGATCTCTGAAAATAACAAGAAATTTATATATTTTTGAGATGGCAATTATGAACAAACAAATTTGCTTTAGAATTATTACACTTTTAGATATAAAAATTCTGTGTCAGTGTTTTGTCAAATGACCAATGAGCGAATTGGGGTTACGGTTTCATAGCATAAGGGGCACATAATACGCTTTTTTTTAATTAATACTATTTAAAACTGTTACAGTCAACATTGATGTTTACTTTTCAGTGTGGGTTTTAAATCATATTATTATCGTTTTAATGGAGACGCTCGTAGGAAAGCACATAAACTTATATTAATGTCTGCATTGTACCGTAACTTTTAAATTAATGGCAAAAAGCACAAATTTAAAAGTTAGATACAATGCATTCCTTAACTGATTAGATTCAAGAATATCTGCCTACAGCATTACAGAATACAGACCGTAAGATAATCTGGTGCTATTTTGGCTTGTTATGTACAGTACGTACATGGAGGAAGCTCCTTGGGACGCCGTGTTTAGTACTAGCCCCTCGGGGATCAAAGTATTATACACACCCATTTCTATATTGTGTGGTCTTCGTCCGGCGGTCTACTTTACATTTACCATACGATGGTTTAGAATTTACCACTCTGATCACCGAGGGGTTAGTACTAAACACGGCGTCACAAGAGGCTTCCGCCATGTAGATAACAAGCCAAAGTACCACCGAAAATCTTCAGGCGCCCATATTCGACTGTTAATTACTAATCGAAAGCAGATGAAAAACTGGAAATGAAGAAGATGCAGGTGTTTGTTTGCCCAGCATAACAGCGTCAGTGACCCAAGCACTCACGATTCCAGAAACACCCAGTCACTTACTTGTACTGTATAATAACATTTCAAGTTTATTGATGGAAACATGTTGATCGTTGTCAGCAACAACTAATAAGCATAATGTGATGTTACACATTTTTTAGTTTCCTGTGAAAGAAAGCTACTGAGATAGCTGTTTGTCTGTTCGTCCGCCCTCAGATCTTAAAACCTACTGAGGCTAGGGGGCTGCAAATTGGTATGTTGATCATCCACCCTCCAATCATCAAACATACCAAATAGCAGCCCTCTAGCCTCAGAGGTTTTAATTTTATTTAAGGTTAAAGTTAGCCATACTCGTACTTCTGGCATCGCTGTAGGTACCAACAACACAGGCCACCACCGGACCGTGGCTGAGTTTCATGGGCCGTGGCTGAGGCCACCACCGGACCGCGGCTGAAAGTTTCTTACAGCATTTTACACTGTACAGAAAACTCGGATTGCGCCGAAGAAACTTCGGCGCATTATTTTACTTGTTTATTCGTGTAATGCCTGTTTGAGTCAAAAGAAAAAAATTGAAAAAAAACATAACTTGTCTTGGGGCAAATCAAAAAACTGTTTCCGATAACTATAACTGAAGAACGATGCTTAAAAGTCGTCACTCATTGCTGTTTCCTAACTGTTGCTCATCGGCGGGTCCTGTTCAATGGAACAGCTCCTACGGAAGCGCTGTCTCTTCCTAATTTGGTTAAAAGCGCGGTTATAATGGACACCGTAACTTTATACAACGGTATGTTGTGAAATTTATGCGAATGAACCGGTGTCTCCGAAGCAGAGAAAACTTGTTTCGACTGTGAGTAAAACTTAAACCATCGAGTTTTCGAATGTAATAATAAAACCAGCTATTATAGTTGATAGCGAGATCACTTTGCTCTTTTCCACTTTGAAATCCCAAGTTTCCAGCGAGGAGAATAATTGTTGCAGTGTAAGTTTGGCCGTTCTGCTGAATAATCATCCATGACTCGAATAATCGCTGTGTTAAGGCGATGAGATTACGCTTGTTTGAGGAAGCTGAACAAATAAATACTCGCCGGGGAGAGGCTGCCTTCATACTCTCGTATTTAGTACTAGTTTTGGACTTTTCACTTACCCACATTCCAGTCGCCCTCCTTCTCCCTTCTATATAGGTTGGTAGTTCCAGCAATGCCTAATTTACCCTTATATACAGATGTTTTTAAAGAGATTTTTGTATAATTTATATGCATTTATAATTCACAATATTTATTCTTTTATTGCAGCGCCTTAAAATTGAGACTAGTTGTCTTGAAACGTCAGCACAAATAAAGACGATTTTATGTACCAGTCTCTCTCTCTCTCTCTCTCTCTCTCTCTCTCTCTCTCTCTCTCTCTCTCTCTCTCTCTCTCTCTCTCTCTCTCTCTCTCTATATATATATATATATATATATATATATATATATATATATATATATATATATATATACACACACACACACACACCAAATATAAAAATATGAAGTACAGTAATTTCGTTCCCGCATTCAGGTCGGTAACATGACCTCGTTCTGATACTCTTGATGCGGATTCGAACCTGCTATGGACATCGGAGTTACTTCATATTCTTGCATTTGGACCTAAGGCTTTGTAGTTACAAGTGTATCTTGAAAGTGTGAAGAGTTCGAGAAGTTAAGGGGGCACTGTCGTTATTATTATTATTATTATTATTATTATTATTATTATTATTATTATTATATATAAAGTATGTGTATTTCGATATTGTCATAGTGCTTAGTACAATACGCAGTGAATGAATATACTGCGTATTGCACTAAGCAAACGCAAACATATCGTTACTGTACTTACGCTAAGTACAAACAGCTTAGCATTAAGGCGGTGACCATTTTTTTTTTAACGAGATTTTGCTTTGCACAAATACGATTATCTTAGAAACTAATTCTCTGGGGCAGTGGCAAGGACACTGTGTGAAGAGAAGAGTAATCCATCATCTGTTTAGTTCAAAGGGAAAATTTTTCAGCTCAGGAAAAGTTTTCTGCTAAATCGCCAGCACTCACGCTTATAGAACACCGTCGCTGGAGATCCCTCATTTAAACTCAAACTTTTACTGCCAAATCCTCTTGGGACTTTATTTACAATGGAACGCGCCTTTCTAAACTTATTTAGCAGACAGCGGGCTGTTTTCTCACAAAGGTTTTCGATATGACGCAAATTTTACTGACGAGGTGGACGCTAGTCCCATGTCTCGCTTTGTAACATACTACGAGTGGGTGCACATTTAACAAGTCCAGACTATATAAAAAGGCAAAATTACCAACTTGGCAAGCTGCGTTCTAACTCCGGAATCATTTATTGAAAAGGTTAGCGTGGCAGGGATACCAAACACCTGTCACTGAGATACGCCTTTGTTGCATGCTGGCTTCCCCCGCCCCATACCCCGAGAGTCGTCCCTTTCACCCATACGACACTATGTTCGGCCTATGAAAGGCTGTGTGTTCTGTTTACAACGGCAGAGGATGACACAAGACTGCGGATATTGTCGAAATTAAATCATTACCATACATATTGCTCAGCCTTTCTCACAGTTGACAGTGTTAGTATCACTGCTCATTCGATTCAGCGAGACCAGCTTGAAGTCACAGCCAATGGGACGGAATCGCACGCGCGGGTTCTATTGATCTGTAAGATTTGGTAAGGGTGGCGGTAAGGAAGAGTGATATTAATAATATTGGTAACAGCAAAAAGTGTACTCGTTGGGAGCTTGTCATTACGGCACCGTGTCATCAACAAGCCGATGATAACTGGAAGATTATTGGCTGTGTCTGCAGTGGATGACTTTTGATTTTGGAATGCGCCGAAATGAGATGACTCGTCAACTTTCAAGACATTTTCTTAGTTATGCGAGCTTTAAAGGACATACAGCGGAGTGTGTTTGTCTGTCTCCCTTCACACATGTAGCCGCGTGCCTTTTTTGACATACACCCACGCCATAGGGGCTGACTGAACGCATTCATGCAATCATCGTGGCTCATACATGGCTCGGCAGATGCCTTTATTACAAGGGGGGGATGAATGGCACAGAGCCAAAAGCACAGAGATCAGTTTGTAAGACAAAGCAGTGAAAACTTCACTGAATTTGAAATTCTAATTTCTTCACGGAGGTGTGACGAATGTTTTGCCCGAAATAAACTCGTTGAGTTTCATGAGCTTTCCTTTCTGCTGAGAGAGAGAGAGAGAGAGAGAGAGAGAGAGAGAGAGAGAGAGAGGGAGGGGAGAGACGGGGGAAGAGGGGAAATTGAATATCATAAATTCTCATAAAACTTCACAGCAGTCACTCCGATGAGGGGAAGACTCAACACCTTTAATTTTCCAGTGATGCACTACACGAAGAAAATGACTAAGTCGAAGAAGAGGAACTCACAACGCAGTAGTGAGATAAAAGATGCTGAAGATCAAAAAGCAAAACTCCTTTACATGTTATCTGGGATAAAGGTTGGATGGGTAAAGACATGGTCAGATGTCCTGGACCCCCAAACGTCCTCTGTCCAGAATTTGATGGCCCTGGAGACAGCAGTTCCTATGCTGAAAGCCAGGGTGTGTTTGCTCTCAAGTGGGGCAGAGCAACTTCCGTTTGATCACTAGGCTTCCGGACCCAAGAGAGAATGAAGACAAGTAGCTAAGAGGAGTAAAGAAAAATGTCAATGAAAGTGACATCGATAAATCACAAGAACTGATAACTGTAGAGAAATGCAGAAGTTAGAGAAAGACTCAAGAGCATGGTGCTCTAAGGCATCAAAACCGCACCACCGTAAGAAAGACTGTTTTTCAGTTTTACAAGGAAAGACGCAAAAGGCTTTCAGGACTGGCAGCTTGGCAGAACAGCCCTCAAGAAAATGCAGAAGAGTAGCAGGCACAAACTCTTGCCACTGGCGCCAGAGGCGAAATTGGAAATTTCCCGCAGAAATGAAGCCTGTGGTATGAGCTCATCTAATCAATACTCTTATACTTCGATCTACATCATTTCCACATCGAGATATAAGAAGTTTCCCTCTCATGTATGTTCCTGAGCTGGGTGCATTTACAAGGTGAGCTTGTCATTTCTACAGAGCACATATTTATTTGAAACTCATCAACGATAATTCTATCCTTTAATGAAAATTAGAATATAGCAAACAATCTACAATAATAAAAACCGAGTGGAGGGGTAGGTAGGGGATCGGGTGGGTAGGGGAAACATGACACATCCACCCTCCTCCTGCAAACCTGTTTGTCTGCCCCGATTGAGGGCGGGGCAGGTAGGGGATCGAGAGGGTAGGGGAGACATGACACATCCACCCTCCTCCTGCAAACCTGTTTGTCCGCCCGGGTGAGGGCGGGACAGGTAGGGGATCGGGAGGTTAGGGGGGGACATGACACATCCACCCTCCTCCTGCAAACCTGTTTGTCCGCCCTGGGTGAGGGCGGGGCAGGTAGGGGAGACACGACGGGGATCGCTGGGTTCCAGCACAGCGTAGCGTGCGCCATCAAGCTCGTTACACTATGAAAGGTAGAGCCAAGGACGATTTCGAGTTCTGATCTCTGTATTTTAGAGATAGGGAGAGAGATTAACTTTCAATATATTTAAAAGTGATTGCATTACTTGTGTAGAAGACTTACTATTTCTTGTTTCCTTTATTACAGTAAGCATTTATTTCCTAAAGGTGGATCAAGGTTTGAAGACTGTAGTCTGATCCTTCCTGGCCATTAGGTAAACGGTGGCCTACTTTATGCATAACTCACAATTATATTTCCGTGAGTGTACGTATGAGATTATTCATTTATACCTTTAAGTACAGGTTAATTCCGCTATTGACTGTGGAGGCTCCTGAGTGTCATTTTTCTCCTCCTTCCCCAAAGTCAATTACTGATATTTCCTAAATAGGTCAAGTCACGCCATGAGGAAGAAATTAGCCGCATAAATACTAAATAAGACGTAAACTACTTTACAGTCTTAGTCACTTTCAGCTGTTCTACTCTAGCCCGCTCCTACCCCTCACAAAGAGGAACACTATACACACTGGCGAAGTGCGTTCCTCAAGTGAATGTTAAGTGCTGTATTAGGCTTGGTTCATTTTCCTTCCTCGCGAAGAGAATGTCAGTGTCACTTTGTAAATAGCGGACACGAACATCCGCAAAGCGGTGCTGACCTCTGCTTGTAAATCAAAAACAAAATCGGTGTAACTTGTAAAGTATATTAGTAAAATTTTATAGCGAAATCATAGGACATGAACACCCGCAAAGCGGTGCTGACCTCTGCTTGTAAATCAAAAACAAAATCGGTATAATGTGTAAAGTATTAGAAAAATTTTACTGTTTACTATATTTGTGCCACGAGTATAATGATATAAATATTTCAGACGCCTTGTCACATCGATTCCACTCAAGGAAACAATAGTTTAGCAGAAAATTATGAATAAAACGCAATATAATGCTTACCTTTGTTTACAATATCAAAATTCCCGGTACATTTCGCGATGCATGACAAAAGGAAAACGCTTCAATTGAGAGGCAACGAGTTGGTGTTTAATACCATTTACTGTATGAGAAGAACTGGTATCGTGAAAAAAAAAAAAAAAAAGGTTTCTTCGGCGCAATCGAGTTTTCTGTACAGCGTATAATGCTGTATGAACCGTGGCCCATGAAACTTTCAGCCACGGTCGGGTGGTGGCCTGTCCTATAGCGTTGCCAGACGCACGACTATGGCTAACTTTAACCTTAAATAATATCAAAACTAATGAGGCTAGAGGGCTGCAATTTGGTATAGTTGATGATTGGATGGTGGATGACCAACATGCCAATTTGCAGCCCTCTAGCCTCAGTAGTTTTTAAGCTCTGAGGGCGGACAGAAAAAGCAAGGACGGACAGACAAATAGCCATCTCAATAGTTTTCCTTTACAGATAACTAAAAACCCAGACAGGTTTCGTGTACAATTGTGCCTACAAGACCGTTGATTTACTTGATTAGACACGAATGTAACAAGAATCAAAAAGAATAAACGCGATATATGCTTGTCTGAAGAGGATAAATGATCGGAAAGTAACTAATTATCCGTTTCACATAATTCCTCCTTAGAGCGAATTTTGCAAAGCGCATATTGGAGAATTCTCTTTAGAAAAAGATAATAACTGTTTTTTTTATTTTAGTCAAGAAGCTATTAAGGGAAACAGACGGGAAGTAAATCTAGTTGTTATCGTTAATAATTAAACTAATTATCTTGTTGCGCAAGTGAAAATTATATAATTATTATTTTCTTGCTGTTATGTGTGACAACAGGAATTATGCGCGCGTGTATGTGTGTATGTAAGTATATATATATATATATATATATATATATATATATATATATATATATATATATATATATACAGTATATATATATATATATATATATATATATATATATATATATATACAATCATATACATACATGCATACACACACACATATATATATATATATATATATATATATATATATATATATATACATATATATATATATATATATATATATATATATATATATATATATATATATATATATATAAATTTTAATATATGAACTCATCTCATTTTTATTTTACGAAGAAATAAATTAATTACTCGACCTGTGCGCTATCTGGTCTCCAAAAAGTTAGGGGTGTGTTTTGTGAACATCTCTTGTGTACGACCAAGTACTGCAACCTCATTGGATAAACATAATCCTCGGCAACACTATTCTATGTTTGGCCCTTACCATGCAGGTGTTTGTAAATTACCCGGTAGCTGTGTGCACCTGTAACACACACATATATACATACATACATACATACATACATACATACATACATATATATATATATATATATATATATATATATATAATATATATATATAATATATATATAATATATATGTATATATAATATACATATATATTTTATATATATACACATATATGTGTGCATATATATGTTACCCAGCAACTGCCTTTCACAAATACGTCACTTTGGCTTGCGAATTAAAACTATGACCTGCGAATGCCAAAGTCAATTTATTTGCCAAATTTCGCACTGTTAAAAGCTAAAACGTGTCATTTACCAATGCCCTGAGTCTTAAATGGGGTTTTCTCACAAGAGAAACTATGTGGTTCAAAAAATGAATTGCCCCTCTGTGCAGACTCTAATTGCTTAAGGCGCCAAGACGTTATTTAAAAGTATATGCCTCTCGTAGCAAAATTTATTTTGTTGCAAGTACAATTGTAATCTTAGATGGTTTTTTTTATTGTTACTGGAGACTTGCAAAGCAAATTGCAATTGTCAGGAAAACTGAATGCTGGGAATTATTATGTTTCATTCTTTCAAATAAATGCCGATTGAATTCATAAAGCTAGCTACTGATTTTTAATTGATTACCTACACAAGTCAGGGTAGCAGGAAATGCTCGGGTAAACAATTGGCTGGGTAATTAATCTCCCGTAACACTGTAAGGAAGGTAAGTCTACTTTGTGGACTTTGCCTACAATGACCTTTTCTTTGTTACGAAAATGAAAGAGAAAACGTAGTTTACACAGCTGAATCTGGTTCATGGAAACCATTAAATACTGCAGGCTTGCAGGGTTGGCTTTACCATGGTGTCCCAGTGTTGTTCGCAAGACTGGCGCCTACATTACGTTGTCTTGGAATTGGTGAACTTCAGCAACTTCGTGATTTCTGCTTTGTTCCCTTAACTATGTGGCATTTAGCTGACGCAAATTCAAGAAGGCGTTTCCTTTGATGATCGAATGATGACGGCAATGACGATGATGATGATGATTATCGTTTGTCTGCCGTTCAAGGAGAGGCTAAGTATTTGAATACCAGCGGTATTCCTTAAATGCTGGTGGAGACTGCCCTTTTTTTGTATGGTTTAGTTTTCTACCCGGTGTACGTTTTTTTTTAATTAAATTGTGTTCTTAAGGCATATTTCCAGCAGTTTCATCATGCCTATGTTTACCTTGCGAGGACCTCCTATCAGCCTCGTTCCGGCTAGCAGGTGGGTCCATTCATTTTCCAGTTCGTCTGCAGTTTTCTTGAATGACTTTTTCTTTTGTCATAACCATTTTTGTCTCATTTTTTCTCCAATGTGTCTGAATTTTTCACATCTTTTCAGTTCATATTTGATAGTCTAGGCGCCGTGTGATACAATTTGTCATCTATATATTTCACCTTAGCCTCATTAATCTACATTTGTTGTGGATTTATTCATTACAAATTTAGCGCCATTATTTTATAAAACCATGTCTCCATAAATGATGAGAGACTAATATAGAAACTGTTGCAATAATATTTTTTGTATCGTATAGGCTATTTATGTACAGTCAGTTTTAACATATCCAAATACATATATTTCTTTATGAAGTTACATCTTCTTATTTAGTGAAACACTTGGAAAGGGAGAATTAAAAGCTTCAACCCGAACAAAGGATTAGGCTGAGAAATTTATGCAAGTTTCGACAGCCTCTTGATTCGTTAATAAAAGAAGTTTTTACAATCTCTAAAGGACTTCAGAAAAACTGCCGTGTTCTCAGGTCAAGTCTGTGGACGAAAGCAGCTATCTCTTTTCTTGTAAGGAGGCACAATATGCTTACTCAAAAGTGTAATCTAACGGTATGCGCAATAAACTGTTCCGGTAAGTGGAACGTGCCTTACTGACGGAGAATGGCGATTCTTTTTTAATTCCCTATTAAGTTTTTGCTCTGTGTTCGCTGCTCTCGGTTTCTGCTCATGCGATTCATCCATCGGTGTTGAACATTTAGTATCATCATTATTTTCCTCGTCGTCATCACTCTTAATAACTATTACGGGTATTTTTTTTTATTTTATACTATATATAATTAAGCAGCACGTTTTCAGAAGGAGCATATATGCGCTACATTATCATCATCTTGCTCTGCGGTTCCTGGAACTCCGATTCTCAAGTCAAGGGAGAAGAAGAAGAGCGAAGTTGACAGTCAGGAAGTAAACAAACTCACTCAGGCGTTCGCTGATATTAGTCACGTTACAGCTTAGTAAAGTCCAAGTTGTCACTCTAACCGGATTTGGAAGGGTGGTCGGTAAAACGTCCCTCATCCGGTTGAGCATGGCAGCAAAGTTGATTCGAAATGGGCAAGTGAGCCTTCAGAGTTTCTTCCTTGGATTGGGCATCGTCAGTTACTTCTTATTCGCTTGTGGGAACTTGGTTCCCGGGACAGTTAGTGCCGGATTGCAGTGGCTGATCGACTACCCGTGGTCCTACTGTGCGGTCTTTTTCATTCTTATTAATGTCATCGTCATAGTTGCTTTCCATGGGGCAGAGTGGCAGGCAAGTGTGCAATTTTTTTTGTGTTCAATTGTGAGTATCTTATGCATATTAGTTCTGAGCGCTTACACCTATTTATCTCAGTCCGATTCTATATCCTAACGTGGGAAAGTTTTGGGAGTGACGCTGTGACTGCATTAAGTGATTAGGTCCTGCCCTAGGCTAGCCTAAATAGCCGAGTCTGGCCTAATACTACTACATAGACTCGCCAAAGCCAAGTTAGGAGAATTTTAGCAGTTGAAGAATGATTTAAACCTGTAATCAGGGCCAAGTGTCAATTACTGTAGTTTTTTTTCCATTGTTCTTTTAGGCTTACGTCTATTAGGATTTTGATGATTTCCAATTAAGTTTTGTCCCTTAGGTGCTGACTAGTGCTAGTTCAACTGTGTAGAAAAGAGTGCTGGGAGACAAGAAGAGAAAAAATTGACTTGAAAGTTAAAAATGGAAAGTAATGAAATTTAGAGAAGTAAAAAAACAAAAACAAAAGGATTTTATTATTTTGCCACAGGAAGGAACTATATATTCTTCAGACTGCTTATCTCTGACCATTATTCTTGGTGCAAACTACTTTTTGTCTCCACACCCTCCTGGGTTTTTTTTAGTGGGGGAGGAGACCAAAAAGGAAGCCTCTGCAGACTGGTGGTATAAGTTTGGTTTTTGTTAAAAATTGATGAAAACCTAATAGATGTATCTTTTCTTTGTGAGTGAAATATAACAAACAATTAACGGAATTAAGCAGTGAGAAATTTAGAGCAAGTAGGCTGCCAAATAGGATACAGCACTTATGTAGACTAGTGTATTGGTGTCTGAAGACCTGGCTCTCACTTCATTGGGAATACCCCAGGGATACATCCTAACCTAACCTAGGGTGCTGTGCCTGCCCTGTCCAGGGGTGGGTACCCTGACCCCTCTGGACTCCCAGCATAATATTGTGCATAGCAAGATGGTGCTAATGCAATTATTTTGCATTATTACCCTTTTCTTATAGTCCTTATTGTAGTTCAGAAATACATTTTCCAACATCTGAATGGAACTGATGCACACCTTGTACCTTTGTCAGATACAAAGAGTTGCTTTTGTGACTTGTTCCATTAAGGATAGAAAACTTGTTGAAACATAGCAACACAAGGCCAATCTGACTCTTCAGTAAATAACAAGTGGCTTGAAGAAACTTGTTTATCCTTCTTTTTTTGGTCATGAGAAATAATATAATCAACACTCCTCTTAGACACAGATGAGTTGCTAATATCTGAATGACAGGAAGAGTCATGAGCACGACACTCCAAGAGGCGTTGTTGCATATTAGTGTTACTAGAATGCACAAGAAGCTGTACTAGAAGGTGAAAAAGCAAACAAATTTTATGTCACATTACCCAAAGAAGATTCAAAGGGTATTAAAATGCTATCTCTTGGGGAACCAGCTATCCTCAAAGGAGTGGTGGTATGAAGATTGATAGCCTTAACAGTTGACATGTCAACAAGAGTCAGATTCCTTAAGAAAAGTGGAGCCACAAGAAAAGTCAAGACCCCTTGAGTTGCCAGAAATTGGTGCCATGGCTTTTGCTGACATGGTAGTGGCATGCAACTTTACCAAAGTGACATGCATCTCAAATCTGTCTTAGGAGGATGACTTCAAACTACAATGAAAAGAAGTAACATCATTTTGGCTTGAGGGACGATCTATGTAAAGCAAATTCTTTTGTAAGTGCAAGAGGCTTTGCTGCATGTGCTTCTGGATGGATTTAAATTTAGATGCTTTTTTAGCTCCCTTTCTTGCCTTTTGACACAGGAAGTGTGACAACTTTAACAAATACTTGAATGGAGTTTTTGAGGCCTCTGATGGAGACAAAACCCCCTAATCTGATGAATGCTTAGTATTCTTATAAGGTTTTTTTGAAATCTAAAGCAACCACTTTTTAATCTGGCAAGAAAACCTGGCCTCTGGAAGTACTGCAACATAAATGTGGATCCTTATATAATTATGCCATAAAACTTTTATGCTGCATACGGGGAACACTAACACATCTTTGAGTCATGGCTAGAACACATTACATTGTAATAATGCAAAACACTATTCACTGGGGGAAAAAAAAAAAAAAATATATATATATATATATATATATATATATATATATATATATATATATATATATATATATATATATATATATATATATATATATATATATATATATATATATACCAAGTTAGATCAACACCAGCGTTAAGCATGGTAAGGAAAATAAAAATATAATCAACACCAATGTTAAGCACAGTAAGGAAAATAAAAATATAATAATTAATAAACCAGGTAACACAAAGATCTAAATAATCCCAAGAAAAGGAGAAACTTAACTTGAAATAATAACAACACGTAACCAAAATGGGTAATGCAAACTTAGATGAAGCAACCAGCTAAGGCAAAAATAATTATGATACTCATCAACAACAACCTTATAAACTCCCGTGAAAGGAAACACTGTTTAATATTAATCCTCTCTACTCAGAATGGGCCACAGAAAGACAGAAAAAAAATATGCATAGACTGAAGAATGAATGTAAAAAAAAAAAATTGAGTAATATAGAGCTAAAACTCCTCCATAACTGGGAGCTGCAATAACAGGTTAGTTCTGGCAGAAGACACAGAGAAGAATGGCAACTGTCAGTGCTGAGGTTCCTGGAAGTATGGCCAGTGGAGGGGGAAAAAGTTCTAATTCATTATACAATATATCTCTTGTAGTGCTGAATGCACAGACAGGCTCATGTAGACTAATGAGATTTGTGTTTATGTTATCCATGATTATAAAATTAACTACAATCACATGAAAAAAAAATGAAACTGTCTATGAGTATTACAGTGAGACATCCTAACCACACTTAACCTAACCTATGAGCTGTTGGATCCTACCTGGCCAGTGGGATAGCTTTGCACCTTTGTAGACGCCCTCCTTCCCCACGTTAACCTTAACCTAGGATGCTGGGTCCTACCTAACCTGGAGGCAAAACCCCTCGGTGTCATATTTACTTGGTACAGTGCATATATTTCTTACCTTACAGCCGAGGTTCATTAGAAAGAGGGTCATCTATTCCTCCATAAGGTTATCTGGGCATAAGTCTAGTTTGGTGCTTTCCATGAGAAAGTAATGCAGCTGCTCTACCCTCTTGTGCCTTTAACAAAAAAGTTTCGTTAAATGTGATTGTGGTAAAACACCCTGCACATCATATGAATCCTTACCAAATGAGTATTACAAGCCCACCTTTTTACTGATGTCTAAACTCACATGCCTTCCTGGAGGGGTATTATATTCCACTAGTTATATGAACCTCCTTAACAAATGGGAGGCATGTGTGAACCAAATATCAGTAGTTAAGACTTGGAGGACAGTGGAAACATTCAGGAACTTTAATGCGAGAAGTTACAAAGTTATAATTGGCTAAATGAACATCATACGTGGTTTTACATCAACTTTTCCCTTAAAGAGGTTAGACAAGATATGAGTTCTCTCCATTCTTCTCTGGCCTGTGCTGAGAGAAAAGTGGAGTACACTCTTTTCCTCATTAGGTCAGCAGTGATTCCAGAGCAAAAGCTACGGTGCGAGAACTAATGGAACTTGAAAAATTTATGAATCATCCTACATTAAGCAGTATACATTAGTGAACCTTCCTACATTAAACAGTATATATCTCACTTGTCCCTCATGTTCTATAAGGAAAAAAGCCAATCATCCTCCTGTGACCGTTGGTGAGTGTTGCCTAGAAATTAATTTGTAGTAATTCCCAAATTTGTTACTCTTTGATAGGTTTCATTAATCATTTTTAGTGTAGGTTCATGATAGGTTAGGTCAGGTCAATTTAAGTGATCCTGTGGGTGATAATGAGATCTGTTGCAGTGCAGGCCTGTTCAAAAGAAGATTTCTTTGCATAACTGCCTGGACAACTGGCTCAATTTTGCACCATCCAAACAATTTTCAGACTAAGTTGTTTTTACTTGAATGTGAAATTTAAAATTTTGTCAATATCATTACTGAAGTACATCAAAAAGTAATCTAGGCCATTACCTCAACGTGTATAGTGAATGCTCTGCACAGCTTAAGCATGGAGTCATCAGTACAGTCATAGGGCTTGCACTCACTGCTTTTTTTTCGCAGTCTCCCCACAAGGAACTCTTCCAAGCAGTACATGTTTATCAATAAGGGTTCTCTAACAAGAGCATTGATAAAGAAACCCAGAAGGCCCTTAATAAGTGATATGCCCTATTGTTGCAATGACAGGGCACCCCCAATGAGGATTTTCTGCTATGACCAAATGTGCTCTTTCTAAGAGAATTTCATGCCACCTTCAGTACCATCAGAAGACATTATGAAGTGCCCAGGCTGGCTGCTCTTTGTGCATCCTTGAGATGTTACTAGTATTCAAACTCAAGTCCTCCCTCAGTGTCACTTAAGAGATGTTACAGTTACCTGTTAATATTATAAAACTTGCTGTATAACTAGCTATACTACTGATGATAATACCTGCAAGCTTTTGTTATGGACGAAAATGCTGCTGACGAGCAAGTTGCGTTACTTGTTATTATTATTTGGTGTACCACCAATTCTAACCATGTCCCACAATCAAGATTCCCCAAAAAACTGCGCCCTCAAATTACTGGAGTGGTGCAACAATCATGGTAGCTGACTGAATCACATAGAAAACATCTAGCCAGTCAGCAAAGGAAAAAAAAATTACCAACCAAAGGCAAGACAATGACCACTTTTTTGTCCATGGGCAGCGCATAAGTTTAACTGATAACTGTTTTGTGCTCATTACATTCTTACCTTCATTGTAACCACATCCTACTGTATTATATTAGCATAAAATGTTAATAGGCTTACATTCTGCATATTTTGTGTATTGTCACTGTGTATTTTTTCTTAAATAATAAGAAAATTCCTTAGAGTCTATATATCTCTGATGAATACCAGTGACCTCATGAATATTAAATGACTTACGTAATGTTGGTTCTTGTTAGAAGGAATATATGAAACAGATCAAATGAATCAGAATTTGAATGTCACTGAAGTAGCCATTCTTTACCAAATAAGTGTTTAAAAGAGGGTTTCCTCATTAATGACAACAGTAATAATACAGTTATGTACCCAGCTTTCATGTGTACTCAACATAATCACAAGTTAGGTGATAAGGTGAAAATGGGAATGACTGAATACTGATGATATAGGTGTCAATGTCATATTGATACGAGACCAAAGTAGAGATAGGAGACGTATAAACAGCAGATCAAAAGACATTTGAATTGTTTCCCATTTCCATTTTTCTTAAACTTAGTAATAAGAAACGGCATTTGTGACGTACTGAAAACAGAAGATCATAAACACAAAATATTTACAAATGTATTCTTCTAATTAACATAGCCTTGTCACTTATATAACAATATTGTGATATTGAACAGGAAAAAGTTTATGGCAACAATAACCCTACCTTTGTATTGATCAGAAATGAACGGGTAGTGTTGCCCTTTTGACATCTTTAACTACAAAATGAACAGTGGCTGTAACTTACTTATTCAAAATGCATTTTCCCAGGCAAGAGAGTTACCATCCTCTTCAGTGCTGTGTGTCTGGGAATTGTCTTCACTTCTTGATCAATTTTGTCTCTTGGTGGAATTTGTGATAAACCTATTTCATTGATGATGAAAATTTGTTTTTTTATGCTGACCCCCATGTCAATGATTTTTTTTAGCCACTGTAGGCATTTCTACATAGCTTTGGTATTGCCACTTGCTGCCTGTCCTAAAATCTATCCTACTTTGCGAAAACCTGCATGATTTTCAAGTTTGACATAACCTTTCCTTCCTCAGTTGTGTGATTACTGCCTAAACTTTTCTTTTGTTGTAAAAAATGCTGTATGCCATCCAAAGGTTAACAGTTTCTGTATCTTTTTTGTAGCCCTTATCTGCTTCTCCACTGTTGCAATTCCTTTTGTGCATTTTCGTAACTTGAGTAGGATATTTCATGGTGGTGAAGCTTTGACCTCCATCATGCTTTCACCTTATTTTCATCTTGGTTTCCAAATTAATCACTGTGTATTTAAAATATGGCCATTTTCCACTGGCTATTGATAACTGGAATTCACAAAGATGTTTCCATGTGAAAAAATTTGCTATTTGTTGTATGAATACATAATAGTTTAAAATAATTTTCTGATTCCAGAAATAAAGCTTGCTTTTACTGTGATATCCCTCGTCTAAGTTGCTCTGATTGGTGGGGTTGGGCTCACACCATAACTACTACTTCACTTAAGGAGATCAGGACCTAGTTAACCACATCCACTGGGTATTAAATGAAATTGAATACAATAAACAATAAGAGATTCGTATTTAGGAACATTTATTTGTATAAATTTTGTTCAACTTTGTGCTATCAGAATTTTTTTTTTTTTACAGGTTGCAGTTCGAGGATGCTTTTTAGGCTGTGTCTGTGGCATTGGTATTATCATCAGCTTTTTGAGTCCAGTATCATTTCAGATTTTTGGATGGTACTTAGTAGTGCTTACATTCTTCCACTACTCTGAGTATCTCACCACAGCAATTGGTAATCCTCGCACTCTGAGCTTAGATTCGTACCTTTTAAATCATAGCATATCGTATGGATTGGCAGCAGTAACAAGTTGGATAGAATTCTTCTTGGAGTGGTGGTTACTTCCAGAGATGAAAACTCAGTGGATTCTTAGCATCCTTGGTATAATTGTATGTTTATGGGGTGAAATTGTAAGAAAATCTGCAATGTTGACAGCAAAGACAAATTTCAACCATATCGTGCAAACAAAACGTGAAGAAGGACATGAACTTGTTACATGGGGTGCCTACTCACTATTTCGTCATCCCAGCTATGTAGGGTGGTTCTGGTGGAGTATAGGTACTCAGCTGATTCTTATTAATCCTTTTTGCACCCTTGCATACACTGTTGCTGCTTGGACTTTCTTTTATGAACGGATATATTTTGAAGAGATGACACTTATTAAATTTTTTGGTGAGAAATATCTTGATTATCAAAAGAAAGTGGGAACTGGTCTTCCATTCATTAAAGGTTATCAGTATACCCCAGTTTGTATCAGAGGTGAGCATTAGAGCACAAAATATGCACAAAGGTAATGAATAATACTTGTACTGTAATTTAAATATGTATACCTAGTTGATTTTATATGCACTGCTGGAATTTATGCATAATGGATGGTGTGCCTGTTCATTGCAAGAGTGGATATGTATGATTACATACATTTGGAGTTTTATATCATATTACTTGTATTTATATATGCATTATTTTACAATAAAAACAATATTTTACATTTGCATTTTTCTGCAGAAGCATAAGACAGTAAGCTTTTCAGAACTGGCATAAATTACTGGTGGAGTACCAAGTGAGATGAGCTACCCTAGAGAAGCAGAGTAGTACTTTTACTAAATCTCTTCCGTGTTTTGTTAATCTTTATGAGCATGTGCATAGCTTAAAAGTGAATTTTTATTTTGACCTCTTTTCATGTACCATTCTCTTCTTAGTACAGTACCTTGTAGCCTTGAATTTTGTGAAATGTTAAATATTTGTGTTGATAGCTCATGCATTATTGTACCCATGTCTTCCAACATACATATGTAACTTATGCACTATATTCATCAGTTATCCAATGTTTCAGGATGCCTTGTTCATATAGACATTGTTTTAAGGTGTAAGTTAGAAATTTTTTTTAGTTTACTACAGTATTAGCAATTATGCAAACAGGAGAGGATGATAAGATGACATCCAGCCAGCATAATGAATAGCTTAGATACCCAGCACCGTTAGATTATTCATTAGTTGCAAAAAGTTGATGTAATATTTATTGGAAATCCTACTTATCGAAATTATAACATGGAATTATCATTTATAATGTGAGCACATTCATAGGGAACAAAAAAAAAAAAAAAGTTGAACACTTGCTAAGCAAGCTTCCGCATTAGAATTTCTGCTTGTTAAAAATGGAAAACCGAGCAAGAGATGTATATTGTACCTACACAATTTGAACACAGTTTTGAAGTGAGGGAAGGTGGACATAATGGGGTGTGATGAACTGCCTCAACTTTATTGGTAAAGCAGATACTAAGAATGACAGATTACCAGTGAAAGTATTATCCCCTTGTGTGCTTTGTCATAAATGAAATGCAAACTTGAAATTTTTAATCACTGACAATTTTAGTTCACCATTATTTTCATTGTTTGTTCAGCTATCACATATCTTAATATTGATTTTGGCAGTAAAAGACAGTGTGCATATTACATGGTCTTTGGCATCAGCTGAGCATTGTCTTGGTATCATAAAAACCAGATTGTCCATTTGGAGATTATGGAGAAAGAATCACAATTATTTATATTCTTGCCTGAGTTTTTTCTTTTATAATATTAATTTTGTTAGCTTCCATTCTGAATACCCACCCTGGCCAGATTGATATCTGCAACCTTTCTTTAAGATATTTCTGGACCTCCCTACTGGTTATTTATCCTACCATATCTCTATGTCATTTTGCTTCTCTCCGTCTACCATCCTGTGTGTAAAGAGTTTCCGTATTTGAGAGCTCCTCTGTTTTCCAGCTGATGAATGCTACATCACTCTATGCCTCACCCATTTTAATGTGATCTTGGCAGCTAACTCCAGCCATGAACCTCAGCAGGTTTTAGCTGTAACTTCTCAGTATCATTTTCATTTTCCTTGGGAGTGCTCATGTCTCGGAGGCATAAAAAAGAAAAAAAGTTAGTGTCTTTTCAGAATCCTAAATTTTTCATGAGTGCTCATGTCATGGAGGCGTAGAAAAGAGGAAGAGTTAAAGTAAAAAATAAAATTGTTTCCCCAGAATGAATTAGATAGAACAGTCACAATGAAAAATCTCTGAATCTAAAGCTTTTTTTGATATAGCATTCAAGATTGCATTTTTGCTATATTCCTCAAGTAGTGTGGTTTGTGGAATACTATTTTATGTTTCTAATTTAACATGGACTCTAGGATTACATTTTTTAGAATGTTAAAACAAAGTGGGGAAGTGGGGTGAAAAAAGAGAATAACCTCAACATTGAACTTGTGACTAGTAACATCAGGGCAAGTTCAATTTAAAATATATAAATACAAGTTCAGAAAATGAAAGGACCCTTTCAGCATGTTATGCTGAAATTTATAAAGCATACAATGGCCATAAAGAGGCAAGAGGCACAAAATTACTAAGGTAGCAAGAGTGTGAAACTCCAAAACTTACAAACACATACAGACCAGGTCATGGAGTAAGGTAAACTTAAATACATACAGACCAGGTTATGGAGTAAGGCCCCTAATGAGCATGTACCTGACCATATCTGGAAACCTTTGCAAGTCTGGTGGCTTTTGGAGGCTTCTTTCATATGAAAGATCACTCATTATGCATGCATCATCTTAACATCTACAACAAGTATCACCTGTAAGTTGTGCGTAACTTCAATCCACATTCTTTATAATAATAATTCATCTTTTGACATGGCCATAGGGTTGAGTACGCTCTTAAGTTTTCCGTAGCTCATCTTGCAGACAAAAGGTCTGGTTAAACAAATCATTTATAACTAACTAACTTGCAGACAAAAACATCCTCAATACACTATCCACCATTCATAAAATGTTGTAACAAATGCAATGTTAATATAATATGTTAACATCCCTCATTATGCAAACTACTGTATACTTTATGTAAAGGCACACTTCCCAACATTCTAAGCTGGATTTACTTGGTGGTAGAAGTTTAGAGAGCTGTTGCTACCCTTTCTTCAGAGTAACTCATCCTCACTTGATACAGTAACAGGTACTCCAAGCCACAAGTAGTTTTACCTTAATTTTGAAGTTTGAATGATGAAAGCGTAAGTGAGTTATTGGGTAAAATGGGAAATTATATTTTTTGATTGTTTTTAAAAGTTTCTGTATGGTGGTAATTTTGTGTTCTGGCGTTATGTCATGTAATACCACTAATTGCAATTACCATTTGTGCTGTGTTCCAAGACAGAAATTTGCAGGATATAACTGCTACACCATTTTTTCAGTAATTGGAAACGCTAAGGTGTTGCCAATAGTTACAACTGCTTTCATACCTCGTTAGCATAATGTTGGAGCAGGGTGTTTTCAGTCAACAAACATTGCAAACTGAGCGTTTTTTTACTGGGTATAGGCCTAGGTATAATTTCAAAAGTCCAGCTTTTCACCACATCTTTTGCTTTGCTAACTTACCAATAAAATTAAAAGATATGTTTTATACATAATTTTCATTACAGTTTTAGTGTAATAGTAATGACTTAGTATAAATATACAGTATACTTTTTTAAGGTTAGCTTCCCTAGTCAGTGTTGTCTGTCCTTAATGGATCCTGACAGATTCAGTATTGCAAGCCTTTTTTAATTTCTGTATTTTTCTTTTACATTATCATTCTCTTTAGAATGTGACTATCAACCTGGGATCTTGTTCCCTCCAGTTAGGTAGTCTCTTTGGACTGGTAACTGGATTGCAGGTTAACAGTATGTTTAGGTATCCTGACATTTACAGCTTTACCAAATAAATCAAATAGACCAGGTTTATGGTGAACCACAACGAACTTATCATCGTGGTGTGTTTATTCAGAAGAAAAATCCAAGAAAATGTAAAGTTGAATAACTATAATTCTACAATATTAGGTATTACACTTTCATTTTGTACTTATGGAGACTTTTATTTGGTGTAAACATGATAAATTCAGTTTTTTAGTTTTACTATTATGATATTCAGAGTAAGCTGCTGTCTAAAAAATATTATTATTATTTTTTGTCCATTTCAAATAGAAATAACATGGTTGAATATTAAGAAGGTAACTGTTATCTAATTTTGTAATTGGTTTTAGTTTTATTTTGATTAGAACAAACATTATATATGTACAATTAATCATCATCTCACAAAATATGGTGCAGCAAAGTTATTATTATTCACAGAACCTCCTGAAGGAAAACTAAAACAATTACTGTACCTGATTTTGCCCTAGACAGTGTATAAATTAATGTTGCTTTGTCTGGAAGTAACTTTTTTGTCCCATTTATGGATTGTGTCGAGGTGCAATATAAGGAATTACTGAAAATTTGGATTTAATTCCAGACGAACATTTTATGTCAGTACTGCTCTCAACAACTAAATTTAACTGAAGTACATTAGTCACTGTCATCAGTGATATCAACTGATATGGTTAATAAAAAGTTGCATGAAACTACACAACATAATTGACAATTACCTGGAAATTGGTAAGAGGCTTTGTACTGGATTTACTTTCAATTCAAGACGTTATAATTGCAAATAACAATATGTACACTTGTCATTAATGTCTGTGCTCTATATTAAGTTCATAGCTTTAGTGAAGATATGGTATGTTAATACTCATTGTAAATAAAATAATCCTAAGAATAAGGTAAAGATTACAGATTAATGCTGTGTAGTATTAAATTATAGAATGTGGTATACTAACAGTATTTTGGCAAGTGTTAGATTTAGGAATCTTTTGATGCCAAATTATGTATATTGGATGGTGTGATATAGGTTACTGGAACAATTAATGATATAGCACATTGCTGTATTATAGTAATAAGGGTAATGCCGTAATAAATTTGTTGTAGATGTTTGAATGAGAGTATTTAAGTATGGCAACACCACTTCCTGTACTACAAAAATTAAATTGTATGTCTTAATGCTGCAGTCTGGAATGCTGACCTTTCCCTAAAAGTTTAGTTGTTACAGTTTTGATGTGTCAGTGATTGTTGTTATTTACCTACTGATTAATAATAGACACTTGAATTTTGGTTTCTTTGCTTCCTTAGGTTGTACGTATGAAATGGCCAACCTCAAAATATTAATATGAATTGCAGATTTAGTTTCCACAGCTTCTTATTTGATAGCACAGCTGCGGGGAGTCCTCAAAGGAATTACACTCTCAGGGTCCCCACAGGGCTCCAAGAGACAGACCAACCAATCTTGAGCAATTCTCTCATAGTTGGCCTTGCCCAGAATAGTGCTAGTTGGCACAGAAATAGAATATACAGGGCTCAGGACAAGAAGGCTGTATCTCTTGTCGGCTTTTCCTTCATCCTACTAGCACAGATGTGACAACAGCACATATGTTGGCTATGTTCCTCATTACACTCTGGTCTGTCACACAGTTCACATGTCCCCAGTGTTTGCTCCAGAAATAGTTTTCAACAGTGCATATGTCAAACATCATAACACCACTCAAGCTAAGTATATGCAAGTAGTCACTGGGTTACGGCTGTCTCCACCTACGGCGTTCCGAACTTACGGCGCTTTTCAAATATATTCATCAAAGACTCGGTTCCAGGTCACAGCTGATGTTCCGAAATTAGGCTCGTAACTTGGGATTCTGAGTGGCATAGCTGTAGGTGCTATAACAAGATGAGAAGACTGGTTTAGGGAGCTGTAGCCACCGGGAGGGTTCACTATGAGGTAAAAAAAAAAAAAAAAAAGTTTATTACCAGTGCAAAGCTTAAAAACCTGTTCTGACTTAAGGTAGGCCGCTGGAACAGAACCATCGCTGTAACCTAGGGACTGCCTGCAATATCTAAACCCTTACAGAGGAGAAGAGTTACATATAATTTTACGATGATGATGCTAAGTGGCTTGGCTGCAGTGAGATTTTTTAGAAATCTTTGTAGCGACTCAATGCTTCCTGATGCAACATATTACTGTCCACCAAAGCACATTTTCTATTCATGTCAACTCCTTCAACAAACTTCATTTTGGATGTACAGTAACTTTAGCGCTCTTAGCAGCACAGGCACAACTAACAATTATTTTCTGATGTGTCTAACAGAGAATACTTATTCTTTCGTTACAACTTGGCCACTTGCTGATTTTCATCTTTTCTGAGCTCTAGAATTAAAATTTTCCCACTCAGAGTAGGCACTTGAAGAAAATATTTTGCTATGGCAGGGTTGCCATTATCAATACTTTTGTGCTTTGGAGCAATATTTATATTTAAAAAAATAATTCAGTTGCCAGATACTATATACTGGAAGGCTACTGCACACAGCACAGAGTAATAAATCAGTTGCCAGATCCTCAATACTGGAAGGCTACTGCACACAGCACAGAATAATATAAACTTAAAAGTAAAATTTGCTTGTAAATTCAAGAGACTTGGTTTCCATCCACGAAGTTTGGAGATACAGTACAGAGTAAATTAAGAAAAACCTCTCTGAAACAATATCAGAATGCATGATCCATGAAATAAAGTTAGAATCTTTTATAATACACTGTATTAGTGCAGTATCAATAAGAATACTGTACAAGGCCTAAAATTAATACAACAAAGGTGTCATAATACCTAAAAATACAGCATTTTGAGACAAAACATAAAAACATACTTAAAAATTGTAACAGCCTATGATAAGAACTTCAAATGTGCATTTTTCATTGCATATAATACACAAAATAAAACCTTAGCTACTAAATGTTGATTTGCATTTTGAATTAATTCTTTTCTGAAGTCCCTGAATGAGACAGTCCAGTAACATATACACACACACTAAAAATGGCAGAGATAATGTTTTGTTTTGGTTATGAGATGATTTTTGCAGATGATATGGTAAGGAGTAATGCATCTAACAAAAATATAAATCTGCAAAAAACCTTGAACCTAATTAACAATTGGCTGAACCAGTAAACACTATCAATAGTATTGGCAGGAATTCATCACAAAACTTCTCAAGACTCCCTCCAGTAAAATTTTAAAAAAGAATTCCCACAATCTAGACACAGTCAACTTGTATCCCAAACTGTTACATTCCAAAGATGTACAAATTATCTAAAGTGAAATTTATAAGTGGATATCTCTCCTGCTGTTGCATTACACTAAATGTAACTAACTCTTATTCAAATAATAGCCAAGACATGAAATATTGTAATATGTGAGAAATAATGAAAATGTGCAAGAAGTTGGTCATGTCCTTGACTACATACTGGTATGTATTATTGTACAAAAAATTAAGAGTACAAAGCAGAAGCCATGTACAGTTGCAAATCAAATGTGTGTCTTCTGTAAATTTTTTGTCAAGCAAAGAACACTATGGTGTGATGTTAGATTGTAAAAAAATCCTTAACATTCGTATATTTACAATGTCACTCCTCTGTGAATTACTCTGAAAAGTTCTCAACTTCAAAATTTGCATGACTGCTATAGACAGAAAAACAACTTTTAATTTATAAAATTTATCTTAATAAGCAGCTATAACTTGGCAAATGAAAGACTAGGTTTTTTGTTTTATCCAAAAACTTATTCTAACACTTTTTTGTAACATCAATTGTTTTATCTTATTTATATCTTCTTAGCCTTATACTTGATAGTGTTTGATCCCAACATGATGTCAATGAACAACTCTGATGAAAAAATATTGTAGATGAAAATGTGTTTTTAACAAGAGCAATGAAACCAGAGCAAAACTACACAAAAGATTTTAGTACAGTACAACATACTTTCTACTACATACCTTAGTTTATCTTATTTTTCCTTCTATTTGTATCATAAATTTGATGGATTCTTGCATCTAGGTATCAATGATTTTTCAAACTTGAGAAGATTAGAAAAAATCTTGGGGAGTTTCATGGCACATAGTGTGATTTTTAATCACTGGGCCTTAAGATGATAGCACACTTAAACTAACAGGATGTGTGTATTAATTATGACTAGCCTCTTTGGAATGCGTAATTTATCAGCCTGAAGGAGGTCCACTAATATACTCCAATGATGCTTCATTTGAGGTTGCCATTCGAAGGTGCTCGTGTTTCTTGGCGTAATACATATTGAAGTCCAATCTGTTGAAATTATGTTTTGTAAATTTTAAACCAAAAACTTTTAAGTGTAAATTGAAAGTTGGAAAGTGATACTGATGGCATTTCCAAATAAATTCAATGTGGATAATGGCAAACTTGGGTAGTATTAGGAAATTACATTTCACATTACATGCAGTGTTCATTGAAGAAAAACCCTAGAATAAATAAATATCTACTCATTAGTGAAGATTCATAAAAAAGAGTCATTAACTTAAGTAAAGTAAGTTTTAAAAGTTCAATATTTATGCAGTTTTCATAAGACATAGAACTTACATTTCAAAGTACAGGTAGTCCCCGGTTTACAACGGGTCTGGCTTATGACGTTCTGAGGATACAACGTTTTCAAATATATTCATCAGAAATTATTTCCCGGTTTACGATGCATGTTCCGGGGTTACAACGCGTCGTACTCTGATCCGAGAGCAGAAATATGGCTCCAAAACGGCAGAATAATCAAAATTTGGAGTTTATTTTTATGAAAAACTCAATAAAAATGCAGTTTACATCGTTTTCAATACACCCAAAGCATTAAAAGTACGGCTTTCTTAGGATTTTTTACGATTTTCGACAATTTTTCAGTTTACGACGATTTTCAGTTTATGACACGGCGTAAAAACGGAACCCCCGTCGTAAACTGGGGACTGCCTGTATTATATTGCTAAAATTTCATCAGGCTGCACAGATCTTCTATTAAGCAACAGTAGCCCCATATGATCAACAATAATGGAAAAAACGTGTTATAGCAAAAATTTTACAACAAAGCACAAAATAACATTAACCTTTCATTTGTGAAAAATCTTGCCCAAACTTATCAAATAACAATAGGTGGTTTCAAAATGCTTCAATTGTCTAGCAAAACATAAGACTGCCTTCATACACTTGAAAGGATTCTGTTTCAAATTACAACTGGCAAATTTAATGAACTGTCCAATTAGGCTGCCTTCCTGCCTATGACTACTGTATTGTAAATCCTCTCAAAGAAAAAATGTAATGTCACTGAAAAGTGTATAATTTATATAATTTAATGAGTTACTGAACCAGCCCCAACTTATCTTTCTGCCTAAATGGCAGCTATACTAAAACTACTGCATTTTCACTGAACACATTAAAATATACAATATTTTCCACATCACATGTAGAAAAACATGTCCTTTACCCAATAAAAAATGTAATTTTAAAAAATACAGCTAAACTAAATACAGTACTCCCTAGGCTACATGGATCTAGCCTTCTGATAATTAACTATGTTAAATATTGGAGATCCTACAGTACAACCCACACTTGAGCATTCATGGCACTGCTCAGCCAACAGTAATTCCTTATTCAGTAACTTCTAGACAAGACTAACTTGTAACTTACACCTATCAATCATTCTATGAAATTTACCCATAAAATGGACTATTTTTACAGGTAGCCTAGCATACAACCATTATGATTAGTAACGAATTTTCATAAGATGAGGTCAGATATCCTGGAGGGTATTGTAATTAATATAAAATCACATAATCATGACACCTACGGAACAATTAATGTAAATTCTAACAAAAATACTATACACATCGCTAACCAAAGAAAAGTAACGATGTCTGCTAAATATCTAAAACACTACGGTATAGCCTACACAGCTAACAGTGATTCCATATAACTTTTAGACTAGGCTAACTTGTAACTTACACCTATCATTCGATCTAAGAAATATATACAAAATGCACTACAGGGTATTTCTAATGGTAGCCTTAACAGTAAAATGAGGTCTGATTTTCTGATGGACGTAAAATCACAAAACACATGAGATTTGCAAAACAATTAACATAAATTCTGACAAAAATATTTCACACGTCACTAACAAATGGTAATTTATACAGAAAAGACCTATGGGAAATTTAGAAGTTAAGGAGCTTGTTAACCAAAAAAGCAAAATTAACCAGGATACTGAGTAAGGACAGAAACTTTCTGTTGTTAAACCTTCAAGAATAATCAATAACACTATATCTCTTCCACAAAAAAGTTATAAAAATATCAAAAGAAAGCAAACAGTGCACACTAAACTTATAGGCAACAATATGTCATTAATTAGAAAATAAGGCTAACCAAGTAACAACTCTTGCTAGGAGAGCAGAAACACATACTTCAACAATAAGAAAATTTAAGTTAGCCCAGTGTAGTTACAAAAGCAATTCAAAAATAAAAATATTGGTAAATGAATGCTGTAATGGAAGTAAATGCAATTACAACACCTACTAAAATTACCTTTGTCTAATAAAGTCACCTGTGGTGTTGTTCACTATTCCATGTTGGGGTTTCACAAAAATCTTATTACAGTACTAGAAAAGATTTATCACCCAGTAAATAAGAGATACAACAAAATCAGAACTGAATAAAGAGGAAAAAAATGAAATTTAGAAATAGTAACACAAAGTAATCCAGGAAAGTTCCACAACTGTGGCACTGTTGATCAGTTAGCAAACACAAGGATTGATTACTTGAACTAACAGGACCTAAAAGAACATGTACATTTTCTAGCCTACCTGAGCCACCTGATTTTTTTTCTAACAGTGGAATAATGTGTCTAGGGTCAGGCATGACACAAGAACAGACTATATTAAAGTCATGGGTTTGATGAAATAACAACATTCAAAAGATTCAAATGCATAAAAAATACAAAACATAAAAACAGTCTGACACTGCAAAATCAGAATTAAAATGTAAAATTTTAGCAAACTATAACAGGCCTGTTGTTACTGTATTTTACAACATATGAGACCCTCTTTTTTTCTACCAAAATGGCTAGAAATATACACTGGTATCTTACAAATGAAGTTCAGGTACTTGGTAGGCTAATGTTTACCCAAGCACAGTAGACAACTAGTGCTTGTTCCTAGCCAAACTCCATAATAACGTAATATTACTGGTATCTATTCAAATATTTTTAATACTATTATTATTATTATTATTTCAGTATAATTCCTAACAACTGGCACCCCTGGGATCAAATGGTTGCCTATTATTTGAATTTGCTCGCTGCATGAAACATACATGTATCTTGAACTGTCATTTTGTCATTCATTATCAATGAACAATACTTATTCTTCACAGTTTTGTTATCGAGTTTGCTCACCTTTTTCTCTCTCCCTCTCAGAGTCAAAAACTTTTTTCATAAAGAACTTGCCATACTTGACAAAAATCTTCTTTATATATAAAGAATAACCCAGAGAGAGATAGAATTTTAATGATGGGAACATAACTTTGCGTTAAGTGCAGTTCACAAACTTTGCACACCTTAAATTAAAATTTTATTAGAAGTCTGAATTATATTACTTAAGATTAATCCATTTTTATAATAATTCAAAATTCATAACCTATTTTCATTTCCTTCATCCACTGCAGTTACCTTTTTTCTTTAGAGCATGTAACTGATTGCAATGATGCCATAAATACAGAAGGAGTTTGCCCTAAAATTTTGGGATAGGATTACTGTATATGCATTTCTGAGAGGATATCTAAGCAATTTTTTGCATGCTGAAGCAACTCAGCTGACTACACCCTTCTGAGCATCAAGCATACACGAATTAGAGGGAACCATTTTGTGGAAATATATAAATCCAAAGTGAAATAAAGTATATAATGCAACACTGACCTGTATATTACATTCACAAGAGCATCATTGTAGTCCTCTCGACCTTGCTCGACAATTTTTTCTATGAGAGTGTAAATCATCCCAGAAAACTGCAGCTCAAATTTTGAGATAGTT
Organism: Macrobrachium rosenbergii; assembly: GCF_040412425.1. Lineage (NCBI taxonomy): Eukaryota > Metazoa > Arthropoda > Malacostraca > Decapoda > Palaemonidae > Macrobrachium > Macrobrachium rosenbergii. The sequence continues at coordinate 28,676,131 of NC_089756.1, read as the reverse complement.
TGCTCAAAACTTTGACTGTCTTCATGCATACTGGATTCTGGCTCTGGGGACTCCTGTTGCAAAAAATACAGAGAATATTAAATTTCACCCCTTGCAAACATTATCCGCATGCACTGTACGAACAAAATATTATCCAAGTAAAACTATAGGAATCTGCTGCACTTGTTATTTATTCAGATAACTACAGGACAATGTTCTAGCAATTAAAATTTATTCACATTAAGAAAAGAAGTAGGGTATTCTGTAAGAGTAAATAAGTGCTGTAGCAGCAGACCCTTCCTAGCCAGAGAAACCAAAAGAAATTTTCCTCCAAAAGGTCACCTAAATAATAAAATATATAAAAGTTTTCTTCAAATAAAATTTTCACAGAGCTATGAAAATACAAGCGAGGTAGTTAAGAAGAAAAATGATGTTTAGGTGCTACTTTGGCAAAAAATATTTATTGATGTATGCATAAAAAGCACTGTAAAATCTAGTCAACAGCATGTAACACTTACCTTAAGAAAATACATGGAAAAGAAAGTGTTTATAGGACACAGTGCATATAACTTTGAAAATAATGTACAAGCTTGTAAAAGGAATGATTCCTACTGCAAACACAATTAATGAGGATGACCTTTTGTTCAGCAATGCATATAATCCCATCCAAAAGCACACTAAGTCAATGGAAAGTAATACTATATGTACTAATCTACATAAACCAATAACAAGGAAAATAGGACCAACAAAAATCCAAGACATGAGTTCAACTTTTATATAAAGAGTCCAGCAACCTTTCAAGGAAACATATATTGGGGTTACATGGAGCGCCAAATATCCCCATATTTCTATATCTCTGCACACAAATCATAAGTGTTTGTAGGTGAGCAAGCCACTTACATACTTTAATTATGCAGATCTTACACTATGACAGATCTCTAGTTAATGTGTCACTGAAATGACCATTAAGTTTTACCCATTACAATATTGCACCATTAGAGAAAGCCCTTGGTCATACGTCAATATTTTCCATTCTTAATCTCAACTAGCAAAGAACAGCATCAGCAACCTATGGCCTGACTTTTTTAGGTGAGAGATTTAAACTCTTGGCAGTGACTGCAATCACTGCAATAATTATTAGGCAAGAAAGGAGAGATTGCAACTCATAAGCAAGTCTGGTGTTGGTATGCCAACTTATAATAGATATTACAAGCATTCTCAAACTAGCAACAGATAGACAAATTTATACCATAACGTTTTTTATTCCACACAAGTATGCCGAACAAACATTGTACCTCAGCATATACATTTGTTGTATTTCACTTATATCCTTGGTACCTGTTTTATACTATGTATTGTATGATAAAGTATACTGTATACAAGATACAAACACCTGTAATTTGCATATATACTCAAGTATCATGTGATCATTAAAATTTGATCCAAAAACTTGATTTCATCATATACATTGTGTATAGTGTGAGATGTATTTTCAGTATATTACACTATGCTAGGCTTTCTATGCCTGTCTCAGTTTCAGCAGATACCATTGATATTACAGTATACCCAAATTTGCTTTCAACTTATAAAAAGGGGTTAGTTAGGTGGATTCTAGCAACGTCTCCTTCAATAACTGATTGCTGCATGGGGGAGGCAAGATTCTCATCTGAGGTATCTCTCCTGTTTAGCAGAAGACTTCCTTAGATCTTCTGGATTCAGAAGGGAAATTTCAGTGGCTATATACACTTCATGTCAGGTATCAGTGACTTCTCTCCCAAGGAAAGATTCTTTGTTTCCACTGGAGGAGTTGAGGTGGGAGTTCCCAGAATCCACTACTTTTGAAGTATTTGCCTAAAAGTGGATTGTGCTCAGAGAGGGATGGAAACACACACTGCTGGAGTTCTCCTGGAACAATGTACAGGCAGTCCCAGTTACCGGCGGGGTTCTGTTCCCGACAGCGTAACGATAACCGAAAATCGGTGATAACAGCACTGATCCCTGGTTATCAGCGCTGATAACCAGTGATCAGCACCGCCGATAAGAGGGAATCGGCGCCGATAACCGGTCATCAGCAACAAAAATCTGGTTATCGTCATCGCTAGACAAGCGCCGTAAAACCGGATCGCTGGTAACCGAGGCTGCCAATAACCAGGGACTGCCTGTATTCTTCCTTACTCCTAATGAGACCTAACTCACTGAGACAGCTTAAAATGGGCTCTTTCATCATTTACACTTGCTGCTATGAACATGTTGCATATTTCACACACATGCAGCAACCAACCAAATTCTCCTTTATTCCTTCAGGGGCTGGATCATGGCAAGTAGTTATGAGCTATTCCCACAGGCAAAAAGCAGACAGAGCAATTAGCTGCAGCACAGGTAATCTGTGGGTCTTGAGTAGTAGTAGCCCAGCAGTGATAAAAGGAACAACTGTTGATTAAAAACTACCTAGTATTAACTACCTATATCACTGTATAGGCAGCAAACACTTCAAATAAAAAAAAAAAAGGCTGACATGGCCAAAAGTACATGTCCATAGTATGATGTTAGGTAACATGATCAATGGGTCATAGCCATAAAATAGTAGTTATGTATTAAAATATTAATTCACAATACTATAATAACATTGCCTTAAAGGTGTTACTCACAAAATGCTTCTTAACTCAATAAAGGCAAAACTAAATGAATGCCCACAAAGTGTGTTTCTATGCATTTCATAATTTGATTACCTGGTCTATCCCCAGGTAAAGTTTCTTGGTGTGATAATCCAATAATTAAAATCATTAATTATTCAAATTATCACACCAAATTTATATCAAATCAGTATCTCTAAGATTTTAAATTGTTTGGCAAAGCTCATCTTTATAAAAAGTACATTTAGTATTCCCCTACGTAAATGACAAGCATCACGACAATTTTTCTCAACACCTGTGACGTCACTATCGGTGGCTTAACACCTGTTGGAAGTAGATCCATGTGAATGTACTTCCTTTAACACTTGAAAAGAAGCCTGACATTAAGAATTACTGGGAAACTTTCCATATAACATAATCCATTTAGTTTGATTATAGAACACTACAAAGGATATACTGGACTTTAGTAAACACTATGGTTTGAAAGTCAAGCATGACTGGGAACTGCTATCAGTTATGTTTTGTAATCAAAAAGTTAGACTAACCCGATTTACCCATTCAGTAACCTAAAATTACCTATCAATGGTAAAAAAGTCAATGACTTAATGAGTTTCAATAACAAAATTTTCTTATATTATTGCATTAATGCTAATTACTGCATTGTTAGACAGCAGAAACAGCCTGGCAATTACAGCATAACCTAGCGATCTACTCCTAACTTCTCGCCTTGCAGGAGACCTCCTGGCTCCCAATTCTAACAAATATAAACCTACCCATTGAAATTTTAAAGAACTAAAACCTTCCACTGAGTCTTAAAACTATGTACTTAGCTTGAACAGTTATTATGGTCGACAAATGCAATGTCGAACACCATTTCTGGAGCAGACACTGGGGATGCATGAACTCTATGACACATCAGAGTGTAATGACAAAATAACTGACATACGCGCTGTTGTCACATCTGTGCAAGTAGGATGAGGGAAGGCCGAGGTAGTCGTTGTGGACAGGAGATAGAGCCCTCCTGTTCTGAGTCCTTTATATTCTATCACTGTTCCAACTAGCCCTATTCTGGCTGATTCCAACAATAAGAGAATTCTTTGAGATTGGTTAGTCTGTCTTATGAAGCCCTAGGGGACCATGATAAGAGTGTAACTCCATCGAGGACAAACTTAGTATTTTTATAATTTTCTTATATGCCATCTCCTACAGTTGTATCTTCTTCACAAAGCACAGTAATTTCATGACATAATATCTTAATGATAAATTTGCCATATTCATAGTCATGATTTCCAGCCAGAGAAGAACCCTAAAAGAGTTCAGAGGTCTGGTTAAACAAATCATTTATAACTAACTAACATAGTCATGATTTATCCATATCAAAATTACACATATAACAATTTTACCTTACTTATGTAGCTTGATTTTCTGCCTTGCATAACGATTTGGGTCAACGAAAATAAAGCGAAACAATTCAAGAGAGAAAACAAATGGAAAAACTTAATATGAGGATGCATTGCATTATTGGGTCAGAAAAATTTCTGATATCCAGTAAACTTGAATTTTCTATGATTATGCTTATCAGCACTACAATATTCTCCTTCACTTACATCATAATCACCATCGCCACCAGTCAGTATTTTCTTCTTGTTCTAATGTCATGTCTGGATCATAAAGCCATATGACATGGTCGGGGTAAATATTTCAAATTTTGCCCACGTGGTGCTCAGAACCAGACACGTCACTGTCACTGCTGCTGTCGCCTACTTTGGTGTCAACCTCGTTATCTGGATTTTCAAACTTTTCTTCATTTCATTATTGATGAGTGAGCTTCCTTCCAATAGAAATGCATCCAGATATGATGTCTCACAAAAATCAAATGCACATGCTATGTGACCTCACAAAAAGCCGACTCTCCCACCATTTAAGGGCCATTTAACTCTCATTCAATGTCCATTAACTAGCTGTAATGGAACCAGTTGAAGTATTTGGCTTGTAATTTGTATGAACACAACAGATCACAAGAAGTAGTATGCTGTGATGCAAAAGAAATTTATATTGATTGCATTCAAAAAAAGGTATGAGAGCCATCAATATATAATTTTTAGCATTTCTAACAGCTTTTCTGTGCCTTACCTGGACTAATTAGTAAAAACACCACTAATAAAACAGGATACTGAATATCTAGAAAAATTAATGAAGGGAAGCACAAAACCATATAATGCTAAATCTACAGAAACAGAAAACTGAAATTCATGCAAACTTGCTGACAATTAAAAAACCCTATCTATAATTATCAATAAACACGACACTAATCTTTTAGTGACCTACATCAACACCTCAAATGAACTCTAGACATAAAGTTATGCATATGAAACCAATTGACCATGAAAAACCATTTCGTAAAGTAACATGGCACTAGCACACCAAACTGACTCTACTGAATGACATGCAGTCAAAATTCACCTTTCTCTAAGCATATCACTAAACTTAGGACAGTAAATCAAAATACACATAACAGCAGCCCGAGAAAATATGGTTTCTGTTTACATGTACCTCACGGTCTATTGATTCCGTTCGTTCTGCTGATCCAAGTTCGGCTTCCATATAGTATTTTCTCATCCTCTGACGATGGATGGGATGGGGATTTGGGAGGGGAGTAATATTGGTGCAGGGAGATAGAGGGAATGGATAAAAGGGAGAGTGGTAAAATAACAGGTAAGGACAAGAAGAAAAATTGGTGCACACATTAGAAGCTTCCAACAATCCTTTACTTACATACTACAGTAGATCCTAGATTTACCATTTCTTTGACAGGCATGCAAATTACAGCAACGCCAAAAAGGAGCCCAATTTTTACTCAACATTTAAGGTAAGAAGCCAAAACTAGGGAAAAATTCATACTGCATTAATATACACCTCAGAAATACAGTGCTCATACAATCTTACAGGGCCTATGAACACTGATAGTTACAAAATCCTAAAATCATGTTTCATATCCTACTCTTCAATCAATAAAATACCATAAGCTAATCTGCTGAGTGCTACTTATTACCATCAAGTTCTAATTACAATAATTCAGTTTATCATATAGTATCTATAACTGATTTCAATCTTAATTAAATCCTATACTGTATCAGAATTGGATAACCACCAGTATCTAGCTTTCACAAAATACTTTCATTACCAATATAATTATCCAAATTTGGGTAAATTTTGCATCATTTGTGTATACAAATCACTGTTTACCATAGCCTCTACTGACTAAAGTTGTAATCATAAAAACCCTTCTCAAATGGTCATCATCTTAAAGTGCTCTTGTCACAGGAGTGTAAATTTAGCATGTGAAGAATTCATACACTTTTCAATTTCACTAATATGGTACTGATTAATAGTTAACAGGATAGCCTCCACAAAGAGCTCTCTGCCAAGTTTGCGATCCAAAAGGGTGAGCTATATTGATAAAGAATTTGGGCATTATTATTTCCAGAATCTGTTATCTTCAAGGTGTCCACCATCTGAGATAAAGTACCTCAAGATATTTATGTACAGTTATACTATACTTACAATATCTTACTCTTGTCAAAGAGGCTCTCTTACCTCCTTGATAATTACACTAAGACACCAGCATGATCTGAGTCTTTGAGAAAGGGATATAGTCACTATACGTCTTTCTAGTTATGAACCAAGTAAGTAAATACAAGTTTGGTCAGTGAACTGGTGCCATGATAGTTACTGTGAAATTTCCTGTGCCTCCTTCACTAGATAAATTTGTAATAACAAGCAATATGTGAAAAGCACCCTCCAATTTCTACTGTGCATTCCAATTGCAGGCAGTCCCTGGTTGATGGCAGGGGTTCGTTCCCGGTCAAGCACTGCTAACCAAAAATAGCCGATAATTACGGTAATAAATGGCATTTATGATGCCGTAAGCACATATAAACCACTTACTGATGCCGATAAACCGCTTAACAGTGCTAATAAACCACTTAACGGTGCCGATAAACTGCTTACTGGCGCGGAAAATAACTTGCTGGCGCCAAAAATCTGGTTAATGATGTCGCTAGCCAAGCTCCCTGACACTGAAACGCTGTTAACCGATGCTGCCAGTAAGCGGGGACTGCCTATACACCACATAAACTCACAAAGATTTTGAATTCTGAACAAGCTGCTTTCTGGTAATGTCTTTTAACGACTTGACTTTAATTCCAATGTGGAATATACCTTTCCAGGTTAATTGACAGATCTGATGGGCTAACAACTCTCCAAAGGCTGTATCTGACATAGGCTAAAATGTCTTGGCATGTGCAATGGTAAACTTAGCAGCCTAGCCTACTCTCCACGCTTCATTTCAACTATCAATTTGCCAAATGCTTCAGCAAGCTCCATAAGAATTTAGTGGGTTATGCTAATTATCTTCCTAGAGCACAGGCTCAGAACAGAAGATGCACTTCCATACTAGCACATGCTTTGAAGGTAAATTACGGTACTGGCATGGGAAGACTGGATGGCTATTTTCTCCCTAATCTGTATCTTCATGTGCCACCATCACAGCAGGACTGGCATCAAGTTATGCTTCTCTTCTCAATGAATATCATTGCTTCAACTCATCTACAATGGGGTCCATTTAACAAAACAAATCCAAGTACTATGCTGTATCTTGATTCCTCAGTCACAGTCTGCAATTTGTACATAAAAAACCTTTAACAGGAATTTGAACTGAAATTCTAGTTCAACCCAATAGATATTCTTGCCATTATAGAATCCCTGTTCAGCAAGTAAAATTTACTCTTCTAATTCAGAGACTCTGGCTATGCAACTTAACAAACAATAAAGTTGAATCCTCAGAAACATCCTATACCTGTAAAAGCACGACTGTAATCTCAAACAAAGGATAACAAATCAGTAAAAGATAACCTATCAGAGCATTATGGTGATCCAAAACAGCCCCAAGCGATGAAGCAACACTAAGAAATGTGAACAAAATACAGTGATAATGAAAAATGAGAGCGTCCAAAATGTTCTATTGCTCCTAGAATGTACCTTGACTGAATGTCACTAATTGCACTGAAATATTCCAGTAAACAGCAATGGACTAGATTATTTGTAAATCCACATGAGTAACAAAGCTCATTTTTTCTTAAAGGTTCTCTGGTACCTCTTGGAATTGAGTAACATTCCTACTAAAAGCAAGAAGGACTAGAAAAACAAAAGAAATGGAGGAAAACAGCTACCAGAATCTACAGTATTAGCCAACCAACCACTTCCAAGCATAATGTGCCAAGTCCTGACACTGCCCATCAACTTTAGTCATTTCTGTTATATTAATATCAAATTCATCATTCCAATATCTGCAGATAAAATGTACATCTGTTTACTATCATATGTCTCAAAGATATTTTATTTGACACCAGAAGCTGAGAATACTTGCAATTAAATATGAACTGAAAAACAGGTCCTCTTGACAAACCAAGGATAATGAATCCTGAAACAAGAAGTATCCAAACAATGCAGACTAACTGAAATGTGGCTGTTTAAGATGATTCCTATCACAAAACTTCCCCTACAGTCTAAAGGATATCAGCATCCAATTATAAACAGACCTCCAAATGACAAGTTTCTTAGAACCTGTCTCCTGATGTCAGTTATCATGAAGACTGTATAACTTACAAAAGTAAACTAACTGCAATAACCTATGCCACAGTAAGTTGAATGAGGTAACTATCAGACAGTCACAAGTAAACAATGAACAAAAATGAACTCTTAATATATCCATTAAACATCTGCCTTCTCTCAATGTCTATCTGGATAGCCATACTCTACTACATTATTCAAGTCAAGTTTTCAGCTACTAAATATCCCACCTCTTGTGTATGGTTCTTTCCTAGTGTTAAACCTAAGGATAGACTTTTAACTATTTCACCTCTTGTGTATAGTTCTTTCCTAGTGTTAAACCTAAGGATAGACTTTTAACTATTTGACATCTGACCATATCAGCAAGCTTGCAACCTTAGTAAGAGTGCATATATGTATCATCCCTACTCTTAACTGGGCAGCCTATGAGTTCAGCAGTCACCTGTTACTTTCTCTTAAACTATCTTATCTCAAATCAGGCCAGATCGACAACACACACAATTAATAACATGATTTCCACTACAAATCATCAACAGGCTTCAGTTAAATAAACAATATTATTCTGTTTCCTAGTCAACATCACCACTAAACATCTTTCTCCAAACTTTTCACCCAGCCTGCACTGTGTTTTATTTCTGCAACAAAACTTCTATCAACTTCTCTTGAACAAAGATACCCAAATTTTTCTACTATATTCAAATATCTAAATTTTTCATTATTCACCCTTGCCCCTTCCACACTAATCTCAGAGTCTTGACCTTCAATGAACCTTAGGTATTCAGTCTTATTTTTGGTGATCTTTAATCCTCTGTCTTCATGTGTCTGACTTGACTCCACTACCCATGAACAACAACCAGGGAAAATTATATAATGCCAATTAGAACTAGGAAGAAATCCAGATACATGTTAATTATATCAAAGCTAAGCAATGAAGCATTAAACATGAAATGAAAAGGCAGAAGACTGAAAAAATAGCTTGTGGCAATTCACACAAGCTGATCTTTTAAGAACGTATCTATTAACATGTACTTCATTTTATCTCAATGATGATCTACCTCATTCACATTCAGTTGATTAAATGAAACTAAGTCCATTTAACATCAACTACGAAAACTTGCCAACATTACTTGTTGGCTGTACAGTAAAGCAGTTAATTGAAGATTAGAATTGGCATATGAAATTTATGCCAAAGGCCAAGCACTGGGACCAAAGATGTCATTTAGTGCTGACAGGGAAATTGATAGCATAGAGGGCAATGAAGGTGTAACAGGAGGAAAACCTCACAGCTGCACCATGAGACAATTGTTAGGAGAAGATGGTAAGTAAAATGGAAGAAAGCGCTAATCCCTGCAAGAGCTGGCTGAAGATGAAAATTTAACACCCTACCAATGCAGACCTCTTACTATATCACTTCAGTACTATATTCCAGAAGAGCACCATTCCACTCCAGAGAATGAATCACAAGAAATGTGTACAAGAAATATTTCTGATCAATACAGAAAAAAATAAGGGAAGTTCGATGCTTTTCTAGTTCAGTCTAGTAGAATAAAATAAAAACTTCATATGCTAAACTTACATCTACTCATCCGGTAGATTCATGCAGCGATGAATGACTATTTTGGAAATTCTATTTTGTCTTACCTTTGATCAGTAGCTTTGGCTTATATGGAAACAGGCTTTGTATTTGTGTATCATGGAAAAATTACATTGATAATCAGCAAGCATTTGCTATCATTATTCCTGATGATTACTGACACTTATCTTTCTACATAACCAAACAAAGATTAGTACAGTATAATCGATGCCAGCACTGCAAAAATGCTTAAATACTAAATGGGTATCACTTCAACAATTTTCATCCATAATTCTATATGAAAACAATGTTTTATACATGTGGCTTAAAACTAATCTGATCAAGTTACTATAAAAGGACAGCTGTAACCTAGTTGGCCAATTCACTTACAGAATATAATAAATAAATAAGATCTAAGTTACATTCACAAAGGTTCAAAGTACCAAGTGCATCTATTTTACTGCTGTAGGTATTCAAAGAACAAAAGAAAATAGACTGAATAAAACAACAAAAGTTCGATAATTTTGTTCAAAGTTTTGCCTGTTCATCTATGCTAAATGAATTTCTCTACTCAAAGTAGAAAGCCACTTTGGCCCAGCACCTTTATTTCATTACTGTCTCATTCTTTCCATTATCATCATTTAGATTATATCTCAAAAGTTACAAGTACAAGAATTTATCATAGTAAATGTACAATACTCAACTCCATTAGTGTACAATGTAAGTCACCCTTACAAGGTCTAGTAAAACATTATTTACAGCACAAAAATTTTAGTATGACAAGAGTAAACCTCCTTTGTTTAAAGCTGTTCTATCTTCTACCCTTGGATAAACCCTAGAATTTAAGTGAATAAAGAAACTTTACATATAATTTAAAAGTTTCATAGAAATTTGAGACTGATTTTACATCAATTTATTTGATGTGATACCTACTGATAATCTAATCTAACATGACTGAATGCTGCAAGGAGAAGAGGCTTACTGTTCTTATGACAAAAACTACAGAAAAGGTACTAACAAAAGTTTCACAAGAGTAACTTTAAACTAGCAACTAGAATAAGGAATAAACAAATAATCACAATGTTATTACAGTTTCTTTTTTCTAGAGGAGAAATTCTATGGTACAAATATCAAACAGCAAAAAAATAAATACAGTAAACACCCCGTATTCACGGTCTCATGGTTCGCGGACTCACGCATTCGCGGGTTTCTGTGGAACATATCTAGCCATCATTCGCGGAAAATTTGCCCATTCGCGGTATTTTTCACTGAGAAATATTCACTAATTACTGTATTTTCATATAATTTTCATGAATAAATGCACTTTTTGTGATAAAAATATTAAAATACTCAGGTATAAGCATTTTTACAGGGTTTTTCTTGGTTTAAGCTATCAAAATGGGCAGTTTTAAGTGTTTTTAGAGGGGTGTTAAGCATTCGCAGATTTGACCTATTCGCAGGGGGGTGTGGGACGCATCCCCCGCGAATATGGGGGGTTCACTGTACTGAAATATGAACGATTCCTTTTAAGTTAATTCCTGAGATCTGTCCAAAACACTCTTATTTCATACATTTTACTACTGTTGTGGGACCCAAGCTCTGCTGCCACACTTTGACAGCCATCATGAAGTACATTAACTACACCGTGGTCAAGTCACCAACATTACCCGAACCGTGTCATCTAGCTCGACCTCAACATTGTTATTGTATGCACTTTTCCCATACACATACTGTATCAAGAGCAAATCAGATCTTTACAGTAAATCAGTGTACTCTGGGCAACATCAGTGAGCTGACCTTTGCGTTGGTGACCCTTGGAATGACCTGGTAGACAACATGATTCCAAGCTATGCTAAAGCTCTCAGTTGTCCTCCACTCAGCAGACAAAGCATGGCTCTCACATTAAACCCATAGTGAATACAGGACTAAAGAAAGCATGCCTACCAAAATAAAGCTACTAACAGTCTAAACCAATTAGAACAAAATTTGTAGAAAAACTTCTCACTACATACTTGAATGGGCCATAAATGACTATATGGCAACTCTTATGGCAACATTCACACCTCAGCTCAGTGACACCAGGAATAATAGTCAACCCATGAGATTTCCTTGGGATAGGTGCTACATCTCCCCTTCCCAATACATCTCGTATATATTTATCCATACGCTTACGGCACTAGAATAAAGTCAGTGTAAAATCTCGGGGGATTGACCAACATCTGCTCCATTGCATTCTTCTCTGAGATACATCCTCTTTCTGAAGAACGGGATACTTCTCCACCAGGAGAAGATTCAAAGGAGAGACTATAGTAGACGATGCCAGTGGAGGCAAAACCAGAAAGAAATTACATGCTCTTCTTCAGTGCCTCCACCACCCCAGGTTCTGCTAAGTCTCTCCAAACATGCCAGAAGGCCTGCAGTTTGCCTCCTACCAGAACCTGAGGGCTGAACAGATCCTTAAAAGGTATTAGCAGTATGAAAAGTCCTTCGAGAAAGAGGTATGACTTTCAACTGGAGGGCCTGAACAGAAGAGGCAGGCCTTTTCACCCCTGACTAAAACAGATTATCTGACAAATTCTCTATTATCCTGTACCAATATATCCTCCCTTATTGCCTTAAAAAAAAAAAAGTCGGGTGACCAATAGGAGCAATCAAAACAGTTGCCATCTCCTGTGCAGAAGAAACCTAGTTAATATAAGCATGAGAATGTTCAACTGCAGTGCCTGAAATGGCCTTGACAATGAAAGTCAAAAACTCTAATGACTCTTCCCACACTAAATTCCCGCTGACACAACAAACTCTCTACAAGCTGAGGTGGAGAAGAGGCGATTGTACCAAGCGAAAGTTCAGGAAAAGATAAATTTCCAACAACTCTAAACAGAGACCTTGACAAAATCTCCGTCTCAGCATATCCAAAGCACTTTGTCAGTCTCAAGAGTACTACAAAGGAACAAGACAGGCAAAGAAAATAGAATCTTCAACCAAAGGTGGTTTAAGAGCTGGTAATGTGCCCAAATCATAGAAGGCAATGATTTCATAAAATATGACACACAAATACTGGCATTCTTAAAAGGAGCTTTATGCACCATAGCCCAAGAAATATCATCGAGTCATCCTCTAATCAAGAGAAAATCTGGGTTTCTTCAAAGAATTAATGGGGGCAGAGATTTTTGAAGATAACCGAGACCTAGTCTCTACTGAACCTTTTTTCTCCACTAAATGAAAATAAAGCGAAGCACAACTTTCCAGCAAGCACCTGTGAACAGGAGACTCCTACGCTTCAATCTCTTTTTCAGCCAGAGGAGTCAGGGTGACAACAGATGACTCCTTAAAACTCATGTCCAGCTCTACTGAAGGGGAAAGTAGGGCCAATGCTGACCAATTTGGCTGTCCTGAGATGAAACAACACAGGTGAGCATGAGAAGATGAAGTGCCACTAGGTGCCATAGAATGGGGAAGGATGGGAAGAAGGGGAAAGAAGTGCCAGCAACACCTGACAGGAAAACAGCTAGAAATGAGTCTAGATTAGAGTCAACTGAAGATTCAGTCACAATGATATGACTAGAAATGGTAAAATTAGCAGGGGCAGAGGAAGGGAACTGCCGATAGGTACAGAACAATGACTTAACAAAATAAGAATAACTCACCACAGATACATTATTTTTTAATACCACTGTCTATACCTATCTATCAGTGAGGGCTATGAAGACAAGGGCACCTTACATCTCAAAGGGGAATGCAAAAATGTCACACACGATGGAGGAAAACCGAACAGTTCCCTACAGTCTGTTAAACCTTTCAACTGGCTCTAAAATAACGTTCACATCCTGCTGTAACTCCTCAAAATGTCTTTCCTGAACCTAAAAGGGAGTGGAAGGCAGAGCTAAGACAAAGTCTCTGGTCTACTAAAGGAGTGTCAGAAAAGAGCCAAAGACTGAGTAGAGACAAATGAAGGCAAAGGCACTTGAGAAGGAGAAAAGGCAGATTATGTCCTGCTTAAACTATCTACTGTACTTCCATTCTCCTCTATGACTAAGAAACTTGAGCATAAAATCCTTTGACCAATCCTTACATTCCCCTATATTCAAGATCACACTCTAGACCCCTGCAGCCAGTACAAACAATGTGTTTATCTAAATCCAAATCAAACATCCTGCTAACAGTGTAATCATCTGCAGAGCCTGGTGATTTTGGTTTGCTTCCTGTGAAGACATCCTGAAGACAAAAAGCACAAATACAATACTGTGAAAACATCCTGAAGAACAAAGGCACAAATACAATACCGTGAACACGGCCAAACCAGGGGAATACCGACAACCCCTCATAGCTGCAACATGAAGAATTCTGACGAGTCAAAACACTAAACCAACACCTGGTGGAGAACAGGTCAATTAGACAGTCACCCGGGTCAGCAAGTGACCTTTCATTTGAATGCTGGCCAGCACGAAGACATAGCTATCTTTAACAGTAGGTAAGCTTCATCCCAAATAAATTAATCCTGGAAAAATTATAAGACATAATGTCTATGAAAATGAAACCTTATTACTAAAAAGTTAGACACAATAAACAATGCTCCTACTGCATAAGGTCTCAGGATACACGGGGCAAACAAGCTTATAATTTTCTGTAGTTGAATCAGGGACGGACTGTCCAAGATTCATGAAGATGTAGAATATTCATAAGTAATTGGTGTTTTGTGAACAAATTAATACTGCATCATCCAACTTTACTAGCACAATCATTGCTAACCAAAGAGCATAATTGTAGAGATGTTTTACAGGTTCACCAAAAGGTATGTCTTGTTAAGATTGTTACTACACCTGCATCACCTACTTAAATTTCCACACTACACAAAAATATCAGACATACTGGATACTTTCAAATTCTAAATCTCAAAAGTAAAACAAAACACTAAGTAATATACAAGAGTAAACAATTAAAGAGAAAATGAATGAAGTGAAGCTATGTTTAAATGGATGAATATTCAGCAAGCCTGTATACCCGAGTTCTTGAACTCACACACAAGAAAACTAGGTTGACAACTTATCAAACTACAACAGGGAGCTCAACATACTGTTATCTATATATGAGATGCAGCCTATACAATTTACAGTGGAAACTTTTGTTAAGTACCTCTTTATACATTGAATTATGATGCATTTGGCTTTTTCCCCTTTGTGAATGTAAACACGTTTTCAGAAACCTAATGATGTATGATAAATATTGTTAAGAAAATTATTGCTAAAAAAATCAAAGTGATCACTGTACAGCAGAGCATTCAACAAAATACAACTTTTGTAAAGTTGATTACCCTTAATATCACTTCAACTATGCATTGTGACGAGACAAAAAATGCCCTTGCTCCAGCTAATATAGTACTGTACGGATGCCATGACCTAAATCTCTGATACCAATAACGTGTGAACAATAAAGACTCGTTCAAAAGCTATTTCTTTCTTAATTTCTTGCATTTCTCTGAATGCAATATGATACTGTAGCACCCAGTTAAAAATAATATCTCAGTAGGATATAAAGCAATACTTCAGATGATAGAGAATAACCTATAATAAAAAAAATATTTATTGTCCTGCAATGTAGGGTATTCCAGTACAAGGATACAAATAAAATGTTGTTAAAATGTTCTAAAAGATGCCAAAAAAAAATCTGACGTACCTCTATAAAATTAGCAAAACCGACACAAATGCTGGTCAATTTTGATATAATTCGTAGCAGCTCTGGCGAAGTTAGCATACAGTCCTTAAGGCAGTCTTTCAAAAAGTCATTGTGGAAGACTAAAACCTCATCAACGTTCTCGACCTAAAACACACCAATCAATATCTCTTTTCAAGTGCACCTGCATTTAGAGGCAATACATATAAAAAATACAAAAGTTCTAATGTTTCAGAAATACAAACCATTAGTTTACAAAATTTATCTGTGTACAGATGATAACCACAAAATATCTATTACTGTACAGAGTAAGGTGCAAGAGATTATTTTAGGAAGTTCAAACTGCCCAAGCCTATCAATTAAATACAATGTATAGCCATGTAATGTAATATGTACATCCTCACTTCACATATAACCAGTGATATGTACAATTATTTCTGTTTTAATCTGTTATTATCAACCACCAACAAAAATATTGAGTTTATTGTTCTAGTAGTAAAATAAATAATGCGGGATAAAAGGTTTCACCATAAACTCTGAAAGACTTAAAAGACATGGGCTGGCTTTGATTGGTACTGTGCAGCCCAATCCTTCCACTGCCCCACTGAATTTAGCCAGTAAGATAGGTAGGCAATCATGGAACAACCCTTGCTTGTGTCACTGGCAACACCTGAACCACAAGATCTGAGGCAGTACACTTCTGTCTGCATGCTGTATCAAAAGCAGATCAAATCTCGACAATATATCAGGATGTGACGTCCGCTATGCTGGGAAGGTGGTGGTCACGTTCTGTTTGAAGGTTTAGTCACCTCTAGTCTCCACAAGGGTGCAGTGATCTGTCTGGCTCCTTGACCATGTGGAGAGGTGAGGCCCAGGGGATGGAGGCCTTCTGGCAAAGGCCTATCAGTTTCATAGTTCTCTGAAGGCCTTTTCAGCAGAAAGTACTGTAGTTTCTCCGGTGGTTGAAGGAACTTGGAGTTATTTTTATATGATGGAGGATACCATGTTTAGCAGGGTATCCAAGGGTCTGACAAAGTTCTGGCCAGATGTCAGGGAACTCCTGCAGGAGTGGTATACATTGGTGGCCGAGTGGCTGGTGGGCCCCCAGAGGAGTTGTGCAGTTTGGAGGGTAAATAAGTCAATAAAGCCACAGTGGGTGATGTCCACAAGCAGTCCATATTGCCTGCAGCAGTCAACACCAACTTACCTATGCAATGGTAAGTCATAGATAGGTGGCCCAGAGTACACCAATTTATTATTGAGGTTTAATCCGTTTCTGATACAGCATGAACACAGAAGTGGCGTCTCAGATCATATGTTGGGTAAAGCCAATGACACACAAGTACATGGTCATGAGGGTACTCCATGACTGCCTTCCTACCTTACCAGGTAAATCTGTTGTGGTGGTGGAGAGTTAGCCACGTAGAAACTTTACACACAAACACAGTTTATATATGTAGATTATTTTTTTAAATTCATTATATAAGAAACATTTCCTTAGTTCTCAGACTGGCTTGTACTTGTATTTAAGAGGCAAGTGAGTTATGTGCACAGAGCTTTACTCACCAAGCCATAGAAGTAAATTTTTCTATAATGTCCAAGTCAGTGAATCCACATTTTTACTGTAGTCAGTATAGATTGAATGTGACATATAAATGTTAACTGCAATCTTATAAATGTTAAATTTACTCTCTACAACCAACGGTAAATTTACCCTTCACTTTATCATTACCTCATAAGTAGTAAATCTTTCAGTATAAACTGTAAACTTACCTTTTGCATTTTGTTGATAAAAGTTTGCCAGTTTCTCTCAATAACTTCAAACATCATATAATACTCAATATTCTGAATGAAATTCAGCATACGCTGCCTAAGAGCAAAAGCTGAACTGTATGTCCGAGAGGCAGAGAGTGGGAAGCTCTTGGTTACTTTGTTGCTTACCCAGACTCTGCAAAAACAAGAGAGCAATATAATCTACAAAAAACAAACCATAGTACATAATTTGTTTCTATACGTTTTTCATTATATAGCCTAATCCACTAAAAATAGTTACAAACAACTCTTAACATCTAAAACCAAGCAATGAACTGACAGTTATTTCGTGGATGTTTACCAATCTATCAAGCACAAAAGTAACACTAAAGCAATAGCGTAAAAGGCTAAACCACAAAAATCTATTAAAAAAATGTAACACACAGTACTCACCTGCACAATAGCTTTTCCACGTGTTTGCAGAAAAACAAATGACGAAATATCATTTGATAAAGAGTGATGGTTTTCCGGTCCAAGATGAGAGAAACAGGCCAAGTGACACGATAGCCAAGAGAAAATCCCTGGAGACCAGAGAGCTGCAATCTGTCTTCTTGAAGGTAGAAGTCATGTTCATCCTCTGTATCAATGCTGTCAGACAAACCAGTATCTTTAGTTATGCAAAGACTGAATGATAATGTACATTACATAACACATTTTAAAGTTAAGATTCTTAAAATTGTGATAGACAAGGACAACTTTCGAAACAAAATGGAGGGAAATACTACATAACAAAAAAAATTACAATAGTGGCATCTAAACTTCTCAAAAACTTGGGGGTCTGCCCCTCCCAATTAGTAATGAAATATGTTAAGGACCAAAGACTGTAGTAGTTCTCCCTACTTACAAGATAAATAAACTATACAAACCACATGCAATATAAAAAAATACCATAAACACCTCTGTGTATCTGTTTTAACATAAAAGCCACAAAACACTTCACAATTACTGTGCACACAACGCCCCCTCTCTCTCTCGTGTACAGTATTATTTACTGTAATGTGGTACTGTACCTAATACAGTAATGTAATGTTGAATCTTTGTGTAATTTTTTATTTTTCTGGATTCTTCTTGTCCTCTTTCTCATTCCTAATTGTATGACAGCTTCAGGTGTCCAAAATCTTTTGATACATAAATATAATTTTGTCACTGTATGAGTGCAAGTGTATAAATATACAAGTTTCACATTACAAAACACAATGCAAGTACTGTGTAGTCCCCTTCTCTATGGTACAGCAATGTTGCCGACACATACCACATAACTGTAAACACTCGGTATGCTTATAAACAACAACCTTCAAACTTGAAACTGAAAACTTTATGCAAAAGGCAATTATCTATCTTTGTTCCCATATTTGTAATAAAATATACTGTAGCATTTAAAAAACAAATTTTCCTTAAACATGAATGTGACAATATTACATATTTCTACATTACAATTTTGAAGAGCTTTAAATTAATTTCAACACCATTACATCTAGTCCTTTCATCCCTCCAGAAATTTTGATTAACTCAGTGATGTGGTTGATCTGTTAATGCTGCAAGATGAACTAAAGTATGCTACTGGGGATAATACTGTACTTTGGGAGAAAGATTTTCACACAAGAACAAAACAGTGAGTATACAGTTCCAAGAGGAGAAAAGAACTATTTCAATCAGCTGAAAGTCACCTTAAAATTCTGAGCATTTGATGCATCAGAGTGATAGGCTGTAGTTCACATACGATGTCGTCTTTGTACATGTCATTGTTGGCAGCAGATGTCCTCAAAGCCAGTTCCAATAAGGACTCTAAACGATTAGGAATGACATCATCAATATTCTTCTTCAGCTCATCTTCTAATAAGCTCATTAACTGTACAACAAAGTCACCTTGGTCCAAAAGAAAGTAGTGCTTCACAGATCTGAAATGTTTTAAAATGAATGAATAAAAGCTACAATTAAAAAATGAAATTATAGTGAACAGATTTTCTACTATTGTACTGTATGTACTATTCTGCATAAATATCTACAAAAACAAATAATAAAACAAAAACAGCCTAACTTAAAAAAAAAAATTATAGAACAGGATAAACATAAAAAATGAAACTAAAAACTACTGTAAAATTTGAAAGGTATTCAATCCCATAAATTTTACATATTATTACATTTCCACTGATGAGCACGCATATCATTCAAAACTGACAAAAATTCCTGAAGTGTAAAAACTAAGGGACAAATCCTTTGAGCAAGTCCTATAAGACTTTGGAAAAATTACTCAAGTGTCTTGCTAAATTAACGTGTGACAAAAACTGATTACAGGTGGCGTAATCCCCATTATGGAGAGGCCACCCCTTTATTTCCTAAACTCATAATTTCACCATCTCATAAATCTGATTTGCCATCAGAAAGTGGTATACACTGAACTAAACAGGATTACTTGGAATGGAATATTAAAATCACAATAAATCATGTTAAGTAGCATATGGAGGTTGACCAAGACCCATATACTCTTTTGCAGAGCTAGGAATTTTAACTCCAACAAAAGCATTGTTGATCTCTGTAATCTTTAGCAAGAACACAACCATACTTGGTCTACCCACCACCTGGTATACTGACAATTAAGGAAAATTTATATGCAATACCTGTATAATCCCTAAAGTTATGGGGGAGGGGGGAAAGAGGATCCAAAATGTGTAGGAAAACACACATTGTTACAACTTACTGCTTATGAGCTTACAAATCATTTTCTTTCATTGCTGATGTAAATTTTTTTGTCATGTGAAATACCACTGAACCTTGTCTGGTATCTTTATAAAATGCATAACAAACTCAACTAATTTTTAGCAGTGATATATCTAAAAAAAAAAAAAAAAAAAAAAAAAAAGAGAGACATTTTTTGGCATCTCACAGAAAGTACTGATAAACTTCCTTTCCTATGATATATATATTACTGCCTTTAACAGCAGTTATTGCATATGAAACGAATTAAGTAAAAACAAGCAAAAATCTTGATTCTTCACTTTTTTATAAATTATGTATAGCACATAAATTTCACCTCACAATCCCAAGAGATGTCATATTTTCATGTATACATTCTTATAGAGAGAGAAAGAGCATCATGATTGTGCAATGGGAATGGGGATAGAAAAACACCAATATCTTTTTATTTAATGGAATTTTGTGGAGAAAATTTATCACACCTACGACCAAATAATATCCTATCGCAAAAAATCTCAACATGCAAGAAGTTTTAAAAAACTCATGAAAAATCATACCAGCACATCCCCTTAAACTACCCTACACAAATACTAGAACTCACAAGTATTACTTTAGATTTAAAAAATAAACCAAACAGCAACTCTTCAAAAAAAAAAGATGAGAGGTCTGTGGAGAAAAACTTGATGCATAATTCATTATGCAAAACAGGGGGGTCTCCACTAAGCTGAAGTGTCATCCAATGTCAAAATAATGTTTTAATGTTATTTAATAAATGACTGACAATCACTTACATGTCCTAACCTGGCATTATCGTAAATGGTCAGTATCCCCAATGCTTACTACTGTGACCTAATTTACCACTGATGGTTCGAACTACTATGCCCAACTCTACAATAATATTATTTACTTAAAAAACCCTATTATCATTATTATAATTAAGATTATTATTATTACCAGTATTGTAAAAGGAATTATCGTAAACAAATGGCTACACGTGGATCACCATACATTCAACCAGGCTTACCAAACTTACGGCTTGTCTAATAATTACTACTTATTCATAATTAAAAATGAACTCCTGTATCATGCAAACCACTGGCATAAACAATAGTAAGTGCTGGCATAAACATGAAAAAAATAGCTGCTTGCCAAATTTAGTTACTGTATACTAATGCATGCTTATCAAGAGTTGTTTTAGTTACTGACTTGTTAAAAACTTGCTAATTCTCAATGGTGACTTCTACATATAAGTAAAAATAAAATAAGTTTTTACTAATCTGTCATGCAATGGAGAAGAGGGTTTTAAGAAAGTCTACCCCTAAATTTAAGCTGCAGGTTGTAGCTGTGGCTGAAGAACTGAATATCATGCAATTGCAAAACATTTGGTAATAGGTGAAAGTACTGTCAGAAACTGGTAAAATCACATCTTTATTTCACCTAAAATTTACTGCAATAAAAAAAGTAAGCTTCACTTTGTAACCCACCTTTGTTAATTTACAAAAAAATATATCTCTGAATTGTGTTTCATTCAACAACCAATGACAACGATCATGTCAGTTAAACTCAATCAGCTGATGATTTTTAGAATGTAAACATGACCAGAATACAAATAGCAAATGACTACAATATTCATATTTTTAATATGATACATGATAATACATGCATTAGCCCATAATTGGATACTGTTAGTACAACAACTTTGATTGAAATTATCATTATTTTCAATCTAGCCATACTATCTGACTTTTGCAAAAGGATACTGTTAGTGTAACAGCCTAACTGGGCCAATGGTTCATACGCACACATACACACTTTGGTGGCCTACCCAGCAAGTCTTACCGCGTCACAGCCAAGTGACTCGAGGTGACTTAGCTCAGCTGTTGGCACACCCAATGCACCTAACATCCCTGTGAGTCTTGTATGCCATCAAATATGGTATGTACAAATGAATAATAATTACTACAAACAGAAACATATCTAAATATACTTCTAATAAAAAAATATAAAAATGATCTTACCTTAGTCTTCCCATCAAATCCTTTTCCTTCATCAATAATTCTAAAAGCCTTTTAGAAGCAAAATTATAGGTTCGTTCAATAACTTCAGCATAGGAGTTGTCACGCATATTATAAGAGAGCTTCTGTTGTTCTGGGCTGGTAACATTAGGATCTGTGTACAGAGTAACTTTATTAAAGGAAATCTTTTAACATTACAACTGTACATACAAATATACATAACATTACAACTGTACATACAAATATACATATAAAATTATTTGAGCAACTAAAATCACACTGATGAACTGACTGATTGATATAAACTGTGTATGTAAGTACATGTATGTTTGAGAGGTATTCAATAAGTAATGCAACATAATTTTTCTTGGCTAATTTTCGTTCAAAAAATCTTTAATTTTGTGTGCGACATCTTTAAACATCGCTGTGTTATGTCATGCATTTTCATTAATTTCTGATAGAAGGCAGCACTATAATCAACTTTCAAAATGGTGTCTGTGGCTAAGGTACGTTCTAAACAAAGAGCTGTGATAGAATTCCTTATGGCAGAAAATGATTAATCAGAGGTTTGTATCTGCATAAAACGACAAATTTAAATTAATTTGTATTTTTAAAAGCTAACAAACCTGCGGTCTTAACATTATGATAAATCTTCTGGAGCCAGGTGGAAACCAATAAAAATAAAAACAAGAATTGTTTATGCAAGAAATTGGTGATACCTGGCATCTTATCATGAAAATGAGGTGGGAAGTGACCAGTGACCTGACCACAACCCCATGTCGTATCAGTTTTCTTCTTACCGCCATTGACAGAGGTCGTTTCTTTCTCTCCTTCCTCTCAATAGCCGGTTATTTTTGCCTTTGCCCGTGGTTTTTGGTTATTTTTGTGGTCAGTATGTGTTTAGTGTGTGTGTTTTGGTTTTTATCATGCAATCCCAAAACCCAGCTAAAAGTTCCCGTAAGCCTCAGAGAAAATGTCCTGGTGTAGGCTCCTATCCTTGCTCATGTTATATGGCTTCCTTTGAGACTGAACCCCATTCAACTTGTAGTAGGTGCAGATCGAATGATTATAATGTGACTAACCCTTGCCCTGAGTATTATTCTTGGCTTCCTGTGCAGTGGAAGAGATTTGGCATGAAGAAGCAGCACAAGAGGAAGTCAGAGGCACCATCTTGAGAAGGATTTTCTCCTCGCTCAATGGATGTTTCTCAGGTTCCTAATTGTTCTGCTTCTCCCCTTCCTGTCAGGTTTGTCTCCTTCCTTTTCTTTCATTAATTCGTCTTTGGAAGTTTGGGAGAAGGTTCTCTGAATATGCCTCATGCTGCCCTGTCTCTCTTTGGGGAGCGGGGGGAATGTTTCCCCTCCTGGGAGGGTGGGAGCAGCGCCATCTTTCCCCTCTGTTCCAGACTTAGATGCACAGAAGATGTCAGTTGTTTGGGCTTCATTAGGTCTATCAGGGGCACCAACCTTAGATGGCCTGCTGTCCCATTTCATGTCTTCACACATTCCAGTGTTGGCTGCCATGACACTTCCCAACCCTTCTGGCCTTCACTCTACTGGGTCTCGCATTACACCTCCTAGCGAGATGCCATTGGTTATCTCTACAAATCATCCTGGGTCACCTTCCATTCAGCCTGCAATTGCTCCCACAGATTGCTTTCAGAGTTTGTCTGCTCCCGTGGTGTCACAGCCTACTTCTATGACGTGATCTGCAGCTGTGCCGTCTGCTTCTTCTCTCGTTCAAACTGTACTCGACACTATGACCTCTGCTCTTAGTGAAATATGGCGTTTCTTAGAAGAGCAGCGATATATCTCTTTCTTTGTCTTAAATGCGTCATCCCCTCTTCCTCATCCTCTTCTTTGTCTTCTGCCCCTCCTGTCCGTTCCTGCATTAGGCATTGGAGGATTAAGGACTGTTGCAACTCCTCTCCCCAAGAAACAGAAGACCATCTCTTCTTCTTCGCCTTCAGACCACGGCCGTGTTTCTCCTGCACATGTACGTGTTCCTGTGGGAAATGTGTCTCATCCGTCATCCTTTCGCCATCAGAAATCTCGAGCTGAGAAAGACTCTACAGTTGTTCCTTCTCCAACGCGTCCCGTTCGAGTTAGGAGGAAGGACGACAAGGCTCCAATCAAGAGATTCCAAGTGGTACAACCTCCTAGAAGTCCTGTCAGGCCTATGCCTCCTAGACATCTTCATTCCAAATTCCATAGTAGTGATGTAGCTGTCATTTGTAGCATTCAATTATCTAACCAGCATTTACTCATATTTTAGATAAACATGGCCCAAGCTTGGGAATAACAGCATGATGGAAAACAATGCATAATGAATACATTAACATACCTGACTGCCTTATAACATTTAGGTATTTTCCAGTGCGAAGGATAATGTTATCATAAGCCTTGAGGAAAGTTGGAATATTCTGATGAATTATTGAATAGCGTCTCTCCCAGTAGTCATCCGTTATAGCCTCATCCATATTTTCGTTCCCATTCTCGCGATCCATTACCATGAACTGAAAGGAGTTGCATCACAGATCACAGGATTCGAACTATGAATACAACTTTATACTATCAGCATTAAATTTTAAGATATGTTGTACAGTATACCATAAGAATTTTACTGATTTTCTCCCAAAGTAACATTAGGCATTAACAAAGTAAAATTTGTATCCTTTCATTTGACACATGATGTACCTTAAAGCTTCTATTTTTTCAATGAATGTAATATAAAAATTTATAGTGTTATAACAGTGCAGTGAAGCTAAATTTGGAGATCCAGGAATCTAATGTTGGTGAAACTGGCCCAAGGGGCTGATGTCACAGTGTTACTTGAACCAAGGTTTCAAAGTTACTGAGCCAAGTTTTGGAAGTCTTGTCAAGTGTTGCTCAGGAAAATGTGCCATTAATCAACTTTGATGGTACTTTCCAATAAAACTTATAGTAATTTATTGTAAAAAACAGTATACCGTACTGACCAAACACAAATCATACACTTCAATTTGAAGTGGTGGTTATCTGAAATCCTCCACAACTACAAAACTGCAATAAATTTTTATGTAAATCATATTCACATACCCATTTGCCATTCATTTCTTTAGAAAAATGTTTAGTATTTTCCTTTAAATGCAATGGGTCTGTGCAAAGAGCTCTGCCACTTCATTTCTTTGAGGGGTAATAAACTTGGGATAAAAGAGCCTTCCTAACAACAAGATATGTGATCCTCCACTAAAATAATTTACTGCCTCACATGTAAAATGCACAATGTCAAAAGCAAATTGAAATACTGTACACACTTACTAAAGTAATAATTATCTAATTTTAAATCACTTACCTCATGATATGGGTCCTTTATAGTACCTCTGTACAACCATTTAGAAAGCATGTCCATAAATGGTTCTGCTGTGGCTTGAGTGAGAAATACCATGACATCTTGCCTGTATGCACACCCAGTGAGGCTGATGGTACGGTCGTGAAGTAGGCTAAGCACGGCACCTCCATGAGCACCTGACTGAAGTACATTATGTAGAGTTTATGAGAATAAAATTTCATTCTACAATACCAACAAATATCTTCAATATTACATTAACCCTTTGCAACTTCTGGGTTAAAGCAAAATAGTCTGTGGCAAATAACACCCCAATCTTCACTGACTGCTTACAAGCTTTGCAATATTTTCCTTTGATCACTCCCTAATGTGCCCTTTCATGGAATAATGCTCATTTCAATGTCAACCTGAATTTGAATAAATTTATCATAGCACATTTGTAACAGAAAACATAGTCAAAATATGTTAAAATTACTTGTAAACAGAAATTTTTATACTGTACACTAATATAAAAATTTTAAAAAATCCTGATATAGAATTTAAGGTATCCCTTTATTTATGATAGGACTATGGACCAAAAAACTACATTGTAACTAAAAACTGTCACACTGTTATAAATCAAGGTATTACTATTCATTATAGGTACAGTAACTATATATCACTGCATACTATTCAACCCAAGCTTTGTACAGTGTTTTAATGCTATCCTTAATAAAATAGATTTTTATTCATACCCAATAAAAATATTTTTGACTCCAATGAAAT
Organism: Macrobrachium rosenbergii; assembly: GCF_040412425.1. Classification (NCBI taxonomy): domain Eukaryota; kingdom Metazoa; phylum Arthropoda; class Malacostraca; order Decapoda; family Palaemonidae; genus Macrobrachium; species Macrobrachium rosenbergii. The sequence goes on along the minus strand of NC_089756.1, from coordinate 28,650,032 downwards.
GCAACCAATCCAGCCAACTTGAAGAGTTAAAAGAAGAGCACTCCTACGTGCATACACAGAAGACACTCCACTGTCTGGTAACTAACACCTGTCAGTCTCCTGGACCGTACTCCTAGGGAAAAATATTTTCAGTGTCTGCATTCTTCAACATTTGACATCATCAAACCACACTGACCTCAGGTTACGCCTGTGGTCTGATTGTTATAAGACTTTGTATCTTGGAGACAGTGTTCATTGGGGGTATAAGAATGAACCATTATTGCCTGTAAGGGTGGTCAAAGTAGGCAGTTTTTGGTTTTTGCACACTGGGAGTAATATGGGTATCTTGGGTTATACTGAAGGTCTTGAGCTTCAAGGTTAGCAGCACCTCAAGGAATCTCAAGTGACAGTTATTAGGATCATTATCAATGATGCCCAAAGCAAATGTGAAATTTTACTGAATTGGAGTAGAATTATTCACTTCTCATGGTGCTCTTTTAATTTGGCACAATAACTTTATTGAAGACCGCATAATGTTCATTCCTATGCTGGTGCTGCAGTAGCCAAAGAAAGGGCACTGAAACTGGTACACCAATCTTTTTCATGCGGGCGTTGTGTTGAAGTGCTAAGGGTATTCTTCATTAAAAGGTTTAATCTCTTCATATTCTTGTAGTATATTCCAAGTTTAATGGTTTGGTCAGTTTTAGAAAGCATGATGAAGCCACTGGCCTGTACCAGTCATAATTTCCTTGTCGAGTAACTGAGACATAGTATGTTGTCAAGCCTGTTTATAGCTCTTCATGCCAGGAGACCTAAGACCCATGTGTGGCCAAGCAGACAAACTCCTACTGTGACCTGTGCTAGACACATGCACTGGGGGACAACAGACTTAAATTCAAGTCTGTACTGTATGTACCAATTATATATTGAAGGAGATTCAAATAGACTAAGCTTGTATGTAGCTCATTCAAAAAGTCATTGCATCTCATGACACAAACTGTCAACTTTACAGCAAGTATGCTCTTCCAGTCTCAGCCTTTTGCCACTGACTTTCTCTTAGTGGTAACTGAAAAGGGGTATTTTCTGTAATGTACCATGAAGGTACAGTCTGACCTCAAAAATCCAGCAATCCTTGGTCCGGCAACTTCCATGATCCATGAAGTTTTTGAGTCAACCGCCCTTAGTTCTTGAGCGGCTACAAGGCCGGTGCCACACGTTTCAATTTTTGTATTTTTTCGAATTTCTGTCTGGGATAGAACAATGGATGGCAATGGAATCTATTCTTTTGCCTGGTGTTGAAGAAATAAGGAACCAATAACTGTTTGGCTAATTCAGGGCTACTAGGCAAGCAGTTCCATTGACAGCTAATGGATTGTTCAAAACTTTCAAAATCTGGGACATGAAGGAAAAAGGTATATCGTCCCCCATTTGCTCCAGTCTTGTAGGAATGCATCTCTTGTTATTGCCTGAATGACCAGGTTCAGTGACACACAGTGGAAATTGATGGTTCTCAAGTGGCAGAATGATCCACTTCCTGATTGTGGAAGCAAGTTAGCAATTACTGATTTGAGAGGAGCTCAGCATGAGCCTAACCTCTTGATATAAGACATTGCAGTCATATTGTCTAGGACCAACAAAATATGGGCATCTAATTTACTTTTAAGTGTGCAAGTCAAGCAAATGTAATGCAACTCTTAGTAAACATGTGCTAATCATGGAACAAACTATGGCAAACAGCTGTTTCTTGATTCAGTTGCTTATGTACGTACTCGCTGTTGTTTATAGTAAGTGGTTGTGAACAATTAGAAAGAGTAATGAATTGTTAGACAACCCATGAGCTTGGTAAGCCTGGCTGGATGTAAAATGACTCGCATTTAGCCTGCTGAACTTTTGCTCCTGGGCACAGTCATGGTCACATATTTGCATGTTCAGAGTAGTCTTAAGTTGATGAGTCATAAGTCAATGATTATCTGTACTGGTCTGATCATGCACTGGAAAGACCACTCAAAACTTGAATAGTGCAAGTTGATCGCACTGACGTGAGGCAACAAACATGTTTTTCCACATGAACAAATCTTCCTAGTTCAGCTGTGGGTTCATGTTGGGCATGCATGAGACTGCAATACTTCTTTCTGTAGAACTTGGGGAACATTCAGGGCACAAATGTAAGCATGTACACACTTGATGGGTTTATTTGGCAAAACTTTGTGTTGCAAAAAGTTTAAAAAAAACTGAAACCATTAATCCACAGTTTTTGAATGCCTACAAAAATTTTTCACAATTGTGCAAACATACAGGAAACAAAACTACATTCAAATGCCATCATATTCCAAAAGCAAGCATATTATCCAAGTAAAAAGGGAACCACTGAAAAACAACATACTCTGCTAATTATGCTTGTGATGCAGGCCAAGGTATCCATGACTCCCATGGTTTTTTCAATGTAGAAGAAAAGCTTGTGCAATGTTAGAGTCCACTGTCGATGCATCTCCTCCAGCTGAGTAATCAATAGCTGCAATAATATACAAATTAATAATAAGAGGAGTTCAATGTGTTCCCCTAATAATACAAATTTCCTTTAACTTAGTAAAAGAGTTTGAGTTATAATAAATTCAAGGTGAGTTGTGCATATCATGCCTAACCTAACACCAGGACTGTAAAATGTTGGGTATACGAGTATGTTTTTTCCTAAAACTGTGAATTCAAACAATAATCCAAAATTTTGTATAATATAAAATTACTAGTAGTAGTTTTTAATTACACTGGCATCTCAACTTACAAGACCTCAACTTATCAGATTTTCTTACTTTAACAGGATAATCTAGTAAATAAGTGAGCTACAAACAGCAGATCCTGAAACTAGCATGACTGACACTTACCTTGTAATTGTGACTATACTGTCTAAGAAACTACTATTAAGTAAACTTATACATAAAATCTAAAGCTCAGAAGCATGAATGAGCATGCACTTCAAAATAACTGTAACTGTTGACCTCTAGTTATGTAATCTAAAGAACCCATTTGGCCTTTATTATTACCAACAAAAAACCGCAACCTACTAAATACAAAAAATAAATAAAAACCTAAAAAAAAACTAGCACTGACTAATGCAAGGGAACTGATATTCTCCAAAGGTTAAGCTTTTTGCTAACCAACAAGCAAATGTATCTTGAAACTGGTGACAAATATCTACCTGTACGGGTATTATTAATTTACTGAACACTTATTTAAGAAGTTATGTAAACTGATGAAGAAGTGTGAAAATCGGTGAATAATTTTCTGACAATTCCACAATGAAAACAGTCAAAGGAATTTTGCTTGCGTTAACAGAATGCAGGAACACAGAAGGTGAAGCAGCTGACTGCCGTATTTCTGTGGCTACAAGTGGAGCATAAGACCTCTTAACACTCATTTTCTGCCTGTTGAGGCTAAAGACTGTCATCTGGGATATTCAAAGGCCATGAATGTGGGCTTTACATGAGTGATAGGTTTGTGGTTGAAACAAATCAATTTTTTAATCCAACATTTTTGTTCAGTGTGGATTAAAGTACATACATACATCAGAATACAGTACTGTAACTTGTAGTACAGTACAGTAAAACACATGTTATTCTACTCATGATTTTGGAAGGATAAATACTATAACTTGAAATCTTTTTCTGATTTCCAGGCTCATCATTACTGTTTAGAAACTGTCTTGAATGGTGCCTACCTGTCTATTTATTTCCTGTATGGATATGGTCTAAAATCAAATTTGCCTACTTATGCCATGAAACCTCTGATCATTTAACTTCCAAGTACATGTGAACACATTATTTTCCAAAAATGATCTGGGTTACCAAAGCTTTGCAGCATATGTAAGTGAATGCAACTGAAATAGTTTTGAGACTATCGACAATCAACTTACCAAATAATCCTGAATAAGAGTATTAATAGCTGCGGCAAGAGCCTGGTTGACAACACCGTGATGATACTGGCTTTTTTCTTTAATAAATGTTGCTAACTGAGAATAGTACCCACACACAGGCAATATTCGATTCACAAACTGACCAAGGGATGGATCTGAAAAAGTTAAAATTTGAACCAATTTCTGTATCATAAATATAAATAATTAATTACCTTACAATAACAGTATTTGCAAATTGCATCCCAATTTTGTATGAGTGTATAGTTCCAGCCTTTGACAAAACTGAAAACAAAAAATAATCTTACTTCAGTCACTTAAATAATTTACACTTTGCTTTTCCTTAACTGCTAGAAGTAAGTCAACAGCAATCCCAGCCCGAGAAGAACCCTAAAAGAGTTCAGAGGTCTGGTTAAACAAATCATTTATAACTAACTAACTAAGTCAACAGCAAAAGGCTGAAAAGGGAAAAGGCACTACAAAATGATGGAGTGTGTCTTGATACCTAAAAATGATTTAAATCTTAATTTCTGACAACTTCCTATGGCAACTAACAAAATCTTACACAACTATTACAGCTATTTAGGACAGATGCAATGATTTTATCATTAATGGAGCTACATACAAGTTTAGTCTACTGGAAAATCATCAATATGGTATTGGTGTATACAGACTTGAATTTAAGTCTGTGGCCCTACAGAGCATATGTCTGGCTCAAGTCAGAGTAGGAGTAGAATATTCATCATTCATTCTGCTTAGCCACACTTAGGTTCTAGGCCTCTTGTTAGCAAGAGCTTTAAACAGGCTTGACAACATACACATCTCGGTTACTCAACAGGGAAGGCATTAGGAAAAGATGTAGGTAATTAGGCATGTCATACCTTCTAGAATCAACCAAACCACAAGGTGATCAAACTTCCTTACTAAAAATAACCCTCATGATGATGCAGTTTACCAGTTTCAATGGCCTTTCTGTCAATATCACAGGACCTGCACTGGAACAATAATGACACAACCTTTGAAAAACTTAAAGGTTATTGTATTACCATGTTCAGGAGGGCACCTTTGGGAGGCTGGGTAGTGGTGAAAAATTCTACTTCAATCCAACAGTATCCATGGATATCATTGACAACAATCTTAATAACCATCACTTGAGATTCCTCAAGGTGCTGTGAATTCTCAAGCGCAAGTCCTCCTTCAACTAACCTTAAGGAATTTCAACTCCAATACACAAAAACCACCTACTTTGACCACCCATACAGACAATGATAATATTAAGACCCTCAACCCATGGCCATGGTGTCCATGTGATCCAAGTCTTTACAACAATCAGAAAAACATGCCCTAAGGTCACCACGGTTACAAAAATGTGACCGTGACCTTCACATCAACCTAATGGCCTGAGGAGACAAGCCATTAATCAGTCAACATCACATTGGTGACCAATCAACACCAAGCCAAAGAACCTTAAGTAATGCATACAGTGCAGGTCTAAATAATAATAACAATAATAACAATACAGGCAGTCCCCAGTTATCGGCGGGGGTTCCGTTCTGATGGCGTGACAGTAACCAAAAATTGCCGATAACCAAAAATCTGTGATTTTTGGCGCTTTTTGGCACCTCTGTTAGGTATGTATTGGCGCCAATAAGAGGAAATTGGCAATTTTCAGTACCAAAAATTGCAGATTTTCGTCGCTAGACAAGCGCCGTAAAACCAGATCGCCGATAACCAGGGACTGCCTGTAATAATATAATAATAATGATACCGGGTCATAATAATAATAATAATAATAAATCACTTTGGTACATTAAAGCAACAATAACCATTTCCCAGATCAAACTTCAATTAATTTACTAGTCCCCAACACACACACACACTCGCCTAAAAATTCACTTTACTGTATATGTATGTGAATCTAAACATCCCAGCCTAATTTAAATACACTACTTTCCTTGTTTTCCCTTTGAGCTTGCAGAACAGTAGACTAGACAGCAAAAACAGAGAAAACACTTACCAACAGAAGAATCCACAATAAACTCCGGTGGATCATATGAATTTGCCGCAGGTTCTCCTTTGATATAAATTCCTTCAACTCCCATCATGAGATGCAAAAGATCTTCAATAAGCTGGTGCTCTTGGGACAGTGAGGGCACATCACCTAAGTAGGAGATACAGATATAGAAAACAAAAGCAACTCTTGTTTCATAGTTTACCAATCTTCCTGTCAAGACAAATAGTGAGTTCTATATGCCTTTTCCTGCACCCTAAAGGGGTAATTTCTTCAACTAAAGTGCCAGCGACATCACCGTTGCAAAATATTGAAAGATTAACGAAGTCTATCAGAAGGAAGGAATGGTCTCTCCTTGTACTAAGTTATTACACAGGAGAGAGATATTTATATGTTACAAAATATTGCAAGATTACTGAAGTATATCCTCAAGAGGGGATAGTCTTCCCTTATGATAAATTATGAGAAATTCTCCATGCCCTACATAAAAAGTAGAAAAGGCTTAAGTTTGAAATAATACTACAAAAACTGGAGCAAATGAAGCCTACTGTTTGAGTTTTCTTTCTGCATACTGTGGTACTGATATTATTCCATTCACTTTCCAACATTACGCCTAGGAATGTTAAATTTTGATCTTCTTCTTCCAAAGTGAAATTGATTTGGTAATTTAAGTAATTGATTTTGTTCAACATGTTTTTAGAGCACAGAATATGTTGACAAAATTTAATTTAATAAACAAGAAAAAATAACAACCAGAACAATATTCAGTAACTTCAAAATTCTCAACACACTAAAATAAGTATTAAATCAAAAGTTACCCCTCATAGATGTAATATTAAAAAAGGAACAAATTTACATCATACCATAGTTTGTCAACAGAAAATGTACACATGAACAGGCCTCAATATCTCCAGTTGTCACTTTAATAAATTAATACATTTTCTACTTTCTCAAAAGCAGGGAAAATCTCTAAAGCATGTTACCTTCGATATAAAAATGGAACTCTTAAAACTTTTCTTCTTAAATCATGGTTACCAAAATAGAATATTCAGTGACAATGCCTATCATATGCACAGTAGAAATAGTGACTATGTGGTGTAACTGTACAATAAAATGTTATTTCCTGTTAGGGTGTCTAGTCTTTCATTTCTCTGCGATTAAAAACAATCGCTGCTTAAGCCAACAACAAATACAGTATTTTCAAAATCTTAAAATACTTCACCATCTTTAGCCCTTTACATTTGCATACTCTGAGACACAGTTGACCAGTTTATACCATGTGAGTTAATTGATAATCTATTAAAGTTTTTCAGTTCACTGGCATATACACAAAAGAACAACTTCTTAAATACCGAAATCAATGAACTTGAAAAATAGAAAACAGATTATATCTTAAAATAAATGAACTTGAAAACTATAATAATCTATATGCTATATCAGCTGAATTCACAGAAATTCAATGCACTGAGACAGCTGAATGTGTGCTAAACATCAACCAAAACATAACTAGCCATCAATTTATTATGCAGCTGATTGCTATTTAATTAGTGTATTCAATTTTGGCTGACTTTTGTGAATAAAGTTGCTTTTTACTGTTTAAAGTTGCAGCTTTTAGTCTTGTGACTACACATTGCATTAGATTTTTAGTTTTCTGACAAAAATTCCTGAATAGTTAATAAGCTAATTAACTATTTTCTTCCAAAACACCAAGTGTACCATCTCAGACACTAGATACAACCTAGTCACTGACTAAAATTACAACCGAATATTCACGACAATCAACATTACAATACCTACCCAACGGAGCATTTTCCTGCTGAGGCTCTGTTTTTGTGAAGTCAAGTGACATGAAAGGTCGATTTGTCACCCACTCCGGAGTTTGTGGTCCCAAGGGCACAACCTTCTTTTCATTATTTTCGATGGCTTTCAAGGCCTCACTAGGCACGTGAACTACCTCAAGCTCTTTCAGTAACCGTGTCCTTAGCTGAAAGAATGACAGATCAATACACTATCATACTGATTTATTCTTGTCACAATGTAAGGATAGTTTCCAGCTTATTACCTACATTTACACTAAAACAGGCTACTATTATTTCTAACAGAATAAATATATTACATCTGAAACTTCAAAACCTTTGATAAAAACTAGGTGCCGGTTTTCAATCAAGTTGTTTCAATAAAGTATCAATGGCCACTTCTTTATCTTTGATAGTTTATTATAGCCTCTGCAATTCTGTTTCTCCCTCTATTTTGTTATATCATCCATTAGAACTTTATCTACAAATAATGCAAATGGAATAACATACAGGGGAAATAATCTAAATTTCATGCATACAAAATGAAAAATCTTCCTTTTTGTCATCTGGCAGCCTTACATAAAAGGACCTGCATTTATATTCACCAGCTATTTTTTAAAAAAATAATTGGTTTTAAAAACTGAGACATGAAAATCAGTAAAAAGAGGACAGAACTACAAAGGCATAAAATATATGTTCAATTTGAAGAAATAAGGCTATCAACATTCATGGAAGCCAAAAATATGCATAACTGCCCTCTTGCTATTTATGTTAAACAAAAGTTAAAGCATTTTATTAGCACCCTTTCAGCTGTCCTATCCAAGAATATCTACCATTCTTTCCCTGGTGGAACAGTGACAAATTACTGGATGGGGGAGCATACCACCACGCACTTTGCTACTGGCACAGTGATCTGAGATACGTAAGTTCTTTGATGATCAGCATTTAAACTCATTCTGAATTCTTAAGAATTTAAAGTTAAAATGTGCCATCCTAAAACTGACCAGAACTATATCTACAAAAATATCTGACATATATGCAACATATATTCAGCACCATTACGGAATTGTTTCCTAATGTTAACAGGTTACTTTAAACAGCCCACAATCAACCAACATACCTACCCATGGAAATTTCCCCAATTATACAGGATATTTCTAAATAATGAACAACTCTCCCCACTCCCCCTGTCTGTTAAAGTGAGACATTACAGTATTTCATTCTCTGACTAACAGCTCTCTAAGATGTAGTCCATTACAAAGGTCCGCAAAAAAACATAATTTACTTCTACTATGAACTGAAGATCTGAAACATTGATCAAAATTCACAAAAACCACAAACACCAAACTAAATATATAAATTTTCATAAAAAATTAATTTCAGTACTTACCACCTATTAAGACAGCTAACAAAATTCGCACCTGCATGTGTTCGGCAAACAAGAAAAATAAAGAGGATAATTTACTATCCTTTTAGTAACCATCTTAATGGTGGTAAGGTTCATTGCAAATAATTTACCTACCTTCTCAATTTGATCTCTTGACAGCACAGTATCTGTAGCTTGTTGGAGATCATTAACAATTTCAGGGGCTGACATAGATGGATAGCCGTCTTCCTCCAGTTTCTGCCTCGACATCTCTTCCACAAACCTTTTCAAATCCTGATCTTCCTGAAGACCACCCAGAACCACAACAAGTGAGTCAACATCTTGTACACTGAAAAATTTTGAGATCAAACATACAGAAAATGGGTAATATCTAAACAAATGCTAATTTTTCTTATTATAACACATCTATCATAAGATGCCTTATTTCATGTAGAACAAATCCCAGTTGCACCATTAACCTGAAAACAATTTAACTATACTCCATCTGGCTTGCCTCCTACCACTGCTTGCATATACAGTAGACTCTTTCCAATATGTAACCCTGTGGCGTCAACATCTCAGCAATGCTCTCCTGGATCTTTTTCATCTCCTTGCAACCTTTGTGCCTTAGCACTTTAACAACAATTTTTTTCTTACTTTTATCCTTCACACTTATCCTGGATCTGCAGTTCATCTACTGAATGGCGTTCCACTTGTCTCCCTTTGCAGATCTGAGTCAGCAGCCATTCTCTGTTCTTTTTTGGGGAGAGGTTTCTTTCACTGATAATTCCTTTATTTGGATGGAAGCGTGAACATTCCCAGTCCCAAACCCTAGGCCTGTCCAGCTCCTGGCTCCCGGAAAGCCTGAAGGAGGTGGAGAGGACAGGTGAGAGATGCCTAGCACCCTTCACGGACCTGCCAGGGTGGAGGTCAAGGAGAGCAGTCCTGCTCATGTGAGAATGGAAGGGGGACTGTCCCGGAGACAAGCTAAAGTCAAGCTACAGTCTTCTTAGAAGTCAGGGCCTCTACTGTAGAAGAAGACTGGGTGGGGGACCACCTCTTGCCTTTCCCAGGTGAGTGGACCGGTAGGCTGGCGCCACTGTTCCAGGACCCTTGCACAGTTCCCATATGGGAACGAACGGGGCAGAGGGTGAGTGAGCACCTGCACGCTCTGAACTCTCTCTCGCTGGGCCAGGTCCATAGACTGGGGACCCTTACTGGCCCGGGAAGGTGAATTCTCAGAATCAGTATCAGTGCACCAGGGGTCCAAGGAACCCCAGGCAGCAGTTGCTACTGTGTTATAGGCAGAGGAAGCTCCCTTACAATAGGCAACGGAAGCTCCCGTACTATAAGCAGCGGGACGTGCAGTACTATCGGTACTGCTAGCGAGAGATCCATTAGCCTTCTCAGTGGAAGAAGGATGGCCGTTGGAAGCCCTACAGGACTTCTTACGGCTGGGAGAGGCAGTTTTCTTCTTCCTCCGCTTGCTAGCTTTGGAAGAAGGGAAGGAGGTGATAGCACGCAACGAAGACGATGACTTCCGATTCCTTTTCTTTGACGTCTTCTGATCACAGCAGGCCTTGGACAACATGGTGTGGAGAAGGACATCACCAAGAGAAGACGAAGTTTGGGAGATCACTTGAGAGCACACTACCGGAGGCATGACCAAAGGAACCACTGCTGTAGTGGTGGCCCTCAAACTGGTAAACATCGTGACCGTAGACGTAGTCACGGTCACAGTAGCAACAGTTACAGGAAGGGCTTTAGAGGCCCTCAAGTGGGATATCAAACCCTCCATACTCGGCTCCCCATGGGAGGCCTAGGGAAGGTAAGTCGGGTTAAGGGAGGCATTCTTCCTCCTCCACGAGGAGGATAAATCCCCCCACAAGTGAACGAAGTCCGCCAAAGAGGAGTCTTACGAGGCAACTGCCCCCACCACACCAACCCTCTACTGACGAAGCAGTAAGACACAGCAAAAAGGAAACCACTCCCTTAGGAGTAGCAACAGCAGGAGGAAGCTTGGCCGGGGGCAAGAAGGAATCAGAGAATCCTCGGTGCACTCCAACAACACTGGAGAAACTTTCTTCTCTCTCTTCTTTTTCCGGCCAAACTGCACCCACTGTTCGGATAGCCAGACACGACTCTCACTACACTGGCTTGATTGGTTGCAGTCATGCTTCCTGTACAACGTACACAACGTATGAGGGACTATTTCCATGGAGGAGAAGAACCAATTACAGGATTTGTTTATTCCTGGGCAGCACCTCATAACAAACAGTTTCCTCTCCTCAGGCTGTTTCAAGCTAGGGGTTTGCATTATAAATACATAAAGCAAACAAACAAACACCCACATAAACACAACAAACAAAACAAACAAAGTCAAACAGCAGTTAGGCAGAGTGCTGTAAAACTCTTCTGCGATGCCTGCAGAGAAAACAGGGAGTGGAGTGTGAACCGATGAGTGGGTGAGCTTCCCCAACATCAGTACCCAACGACCTCGTCTGAAAGTTCACGGCCATTCCAGCTCACGTTCGCAAGTAATATCCTATGTAAAGACCTTCAGGTTTGTATTTGAGTAGGAACAAAATGACCATTTAGGACACAAAATGCAAAATCTTGATCTAATCACTCACTTTTAGCCCAATAATATTTTACTGTACTGAGAAGAGGGTAAGTTCAAAAAAACCACTCCACATCCATCTTCTTAAGGTAAATGCTCGCTTCAAGAGACAGACAAGAAGTAATGAAAAGATTATGATAAGTCAAATAATGCACCAAGTACAACAGAGAAGTACGGTACTGGACTCACTTGCGACTTTTAAGTTCATCATATTTATTCACGAAGGCTTTTCGGCTACTAGACTTCTCTGCCAGAATCTTAACTGCACTTGACGCCGATGCTTGCGTGTTATCGAATCTATGAATGGAGGCCTTCAGATTTTCAGTATAATTTTCTGCAACCGTTGGATTTATCCTAAAAGAGCATACCAATTATTTTTAAAATTCATACTTTTAACATAAAATTTTAAGATGTTGACACAACTAACTATGACTTTTTAACATAGATCAAAGCTTTAAAGCAAAAACAAAAAAAAAACTTACCCTAAAAAGGTGCAAAGTTCGCTCACAATGTGATGAATCCTGAATTCACTCATGATTCCTGGATTCACTGAAACACTGTTGACCAAAAAATTAAAGCATCACATGAGACATTTTTTCAAGACTTGAAAATATTGTTTAGGATAATAAAAAAAACCTATCTATAAAAGCTACCATTTCCAGAAACAGAAATCATTTTATAAAAGAGAAGATGTGATAAAAAAATTCACAATTAACAATAATATACAGTATCAGGTTAGATCAATGTTTGTCAATATCGGCTAAATCCTAATTTTGATCACAGCTTTTCCATTTCTACCAATTCCAATACTGTACTAATAATTGTGAGGCATCATCAAACCTTTCTTGATTCCTTTTAAAGAAATTTCAATTTCTGACCTACAGACTATTTCAAAAATTTTCATTTACCTACATCAAAAGCTTTGATGACAGATATAATATAAATATTGTACCTTACATTTATCAGACTTTGCATTAAAAGAAAAAATAAAGTCGAAGGGATAAAAATAAGACAATAGGCCCACCCATTACTGGTGTTTTCCCAAAATTCCATAGTTTCCCAAAAAGACATCCTTGCCACTGTGCTACAGTGTGTGAGAACCGCAAAAATGGTTGATTTGCAGAAGGCTAATGTGTGACTGACGTTGAAACAGGATAAAAGAAGAAAGGATACTGTAAGCTTGGAAAAGTGTAAGCCTATGGTCCGCACAGGCACTGCTATTTGACAAGTATCCTACCCACTTAGGCTACCCAGGCTGAGCTTACCCTAGGACCAGGCCAGGTCTATCCTACTCGCACACTTCGCTACATCCAGCCTACACTATGCGTAACAGGGTAAAAGTTTGTTTCCGGTCCGAACTCAAATTCTACTGGGGCTAGTGCTAAACACGGCGAAACAGTGATTCATCTACACTGTTTTGCCATATTTAGTACTAGCCCTGGGGGGTCAAATGTATTTCGCAATGTTTAGTACTAGCCCCTGGGGGATCAAATGTCCCCAAGTGCATTTCACAAAAGTGAAACCTAGAAAAAATCCTCAATTATTTACATATATTCTATCTTTCATTGTGATAAACATAAGTTTGCAAGAATTATGTAAATAGGATAATTTTTTTTGCAGAACTAAGTATTAGCTCCGCATCGGGTATTACCTTGGAAACTTACTTTTCCTATAGTATTTTACTTGCTTATCAAGAATTTACTGTTATTTTTTGTCGCTTGACTGTAATAAACCTGTAACTAACCTCACAACTGAATACATTTTTGCTATTGCACATGTGCAGTGTTATGGGGGGAAATTTCGTAATTCTTTACAAAAGGTCCGCATCAATATTTGATGTTTGTTGAATGTGTTGGGTTGTGCCCTTAAGGGGGGGGTCGCAGTGGGGGCGAAGCCCCCCACCCCCTCGCTAGGCCTAGGTAGGGGCACGGCGCCCTAGGTTAGGTTAGGTGGTTGTGTTAAGTTACTGTACATATTAAGGGGTTTTGTATTATTTAAGTAAGGTCAAACACCAAATATTGATGCGGACCTTTTGTAAAGAATTACCGGAAATTTTAGTAAAAAGTCGAGTCTTCTTCACCGGGGGGGTCTGGGAGGCGGAACCCCCCCCCCGGGGTAAGTAACACAGCATACCAGGTTAGGTTAGGTAAGGTACGTTAGGTTAGATAACAGATTTCCTTAGCCATTCGCTTCTTGAACATACGGCTCCGTAATGACTTCCGTATTCGCGGAACCGTTCCATCCAGTCCGTGCGGAGCCGTTACTTAGAAATACCAATATAATAAATAATAAATAATAAATAGAGTAGGGATGATCGGACGGGAAACGAACATCATCCCTCAACAGGGTAAACTTCCCTATTTTTAGGGAAAGGTACACTCCCCAAAAACCAGGCCTAGGTTAGCCTGTGGTGGGCTTGGCATGTCCTATAAATTAATTTGGGTATTTCTGGCAAATTAAATCGCCATCTCCTCTTACCAACCTTTAATTCCATTATAAGTTTTCTGACATTTCAATCGAGGGGAAATGGGCGCGCATCTGCCCGTTGCACAGCAAGGGTTTAGGCTCCTTCTCTAAAGCTTACCTCGCTCTTCAAAACCTAATTAAGTCTTCCTTTCATTATCACAGCCGCCTTTTCATGATCTTCTCGGGGGGAGTGTCAGCAATCTCGTGAGTATCTCAGCGCGAAACTCCTCGAGTATTTATATTTTACCTTTTGTTTACATACACAACAACCGCCATACTAAAAGCAGCCGATTGAAAGTCACATCAGGAGATACTTTTGTAGTGCTCCTTCCTTACTTTTGACTTGAACTGTGGATGATATAAACATCTCTTTTTATCAGTATTAAATCAGAATGCCATACAGAGAGCTTAAAATCATCTATATTTATCAAATATATATTCGTACAGAGAATTAATCATAGCTCTTCCAGAAATCTAACTTCTAAGTAAACCCCTTGCAAATGAAACCTCTCAAAATTCGTACAGAAATTTATTTGGCGAGCGAAATATTATTGAGTTCTGACATTTGAACAGGAACGAATATTTATTTCACACGATGGAAGGAATTAAAGTGAAATAACTGTGATTAGATTAGGAGAGCCCGAATGAGGTTTTTGTACATTTAGAAGGAATTGTTTGAAGATGTGGGTGCAATAATGAAACTCCTCACTCCCTACAGCTTAATTTATCTCTGGAAGGAAATATACTGTATATATAATATATATATATATATATATATATATATATATATATATATATATATATATATATATATATATATATATATATATTATTAAACTAGTCTAGAGCTACGTTGTTCAAAGTCCACTCTAACTTTTGAGCCAATATCAGAGCAGTCTACCTTATACCTTACTATTGATTGCTGAACGTCTCTTGCACCTAACTGGAACTGGTTCAAATTCACCATACCAGTTCGTGTTAGTTATTTCACCAATAATCAGGCCGTGAATTACCTCCTATTTTGAAACTGGTTACGTAAACTACCCTAGTTAAGAGTTCCCCGTGTGGATCTTGGAATTGTAGTGGTAAGTGTATCGGGAAAGATGCGGAAATCAAGATATTAAGAGGTCATTGTGGCAATTGCAAATACGTTCATATCCGGTAAAAAAACTAAATTTTGTGTGTATGTGTATGTATGTATATATATATATATATATATATATATATATATATATATATATATATATATATATATATATATATATATATATATATATATATATCAATACTGAATGGGTAGGATGATGAGGCAAAAAAGCCCATGGTATATTTCATTGCACGTCAGACCAGCAATGCGGTGAGATGATTATTGTCAACAGTTTATTCCGACATAAAACACAGGTGAGTTAAAAGTCACAATACATAAAGACAAGTAAAATACTAAAATGTACGATACATAAAGACAAGTAAAATACCAAGTTGCAGAATACAAAAAGACAAGTAAAACACTAAAATGCATATGAAACTTATAAGATCCACTAAAATGCATATAAAACTTACAAAAGATTTACTGAAATAACAAAAAAAAAACTAGTGAAAACGAACTAACCTGCTGGTACAAAAAACAGAACAGAACTGGAAATAGCAACAAAGCAAGGGGAAGGAGAGAGAGAGAGAGAGAGATAAAAAAATTAAAACATCAAGATAAAAACAACTGGGTAGAGCTGGACTGTGTTTAATTCAGGAACCACTAGTGGGTATTAGGAGAGTGCTTGGCGAGTACCCTGCTGTAATTTTGTTTTGTTTGGCCACGTTCAAAAATTTTGGTGAATACTGCGTAGAGTCAAAGCGGCAACTGCTTTTGACCTGCATGAATATATATATATATATATATATATATATATATATATATATATATATATATTATATATATATACATATATATAATATATATATATATATATATATATATATATATATATATATATATATATATATATATATATATATATATGACTATTTATCACATCACCGTGATTCATATACAATCAGAAAGCTACAAACGTCCTTTAATATCCAATTCACTCTACCTCGGAAATAATATATTTTCATATATGTTACCGAAGGGGAATTTTTAGTTGATAATAAGTCCACCGTCCCGTGGGGTCGAACCAGCGACGGACGAGGAATCAGGACTACAGGGACGCACGCTGGTTCGACCCCACGGGACGGTGGACTTATTATCAACTAAAAATTCCCTTCGTAACATATATGAAAATATATTATTTCGAGGTAGAGTGAATTGGATATTAAAGGACGTTTGTAGCTTTCTGATTATATATATATATATATATATATATATATATATATATATATATATATATATATATATATATACTTACTGTGTTCAACTCCACATACAACAGGTTGTGGAATTGAACATTGTACTACATTTACACATTATTTTAACACAGATCTGAAGCAGAAGATTATTAAAAATATCTTGTGACCAAGATATAAAGTCAAAAGGATTTTGGCTCAAGAAAAATTCCTTCACACAAGTGTAAATGATTATATATATATATAATAATATATATATATATATATATATATATATATATATATATACACAATCATTTAGGTTTTTTCTTAGCAAAATAACATTAGAGTTCAGGGAAATGACTTAACAACACTGTCTTGTGTGAGGGAATTTTTCTTGAGCAAAAATCCGGACTTTTCATCCTTACAAGTTATTTTTAATGATCTGCTTCAGATCTGTTATTACATATATACTGTAATCTGTAAATCTAGCACAATGTTCAGTTCCACAAACACTTCATCAAGGTGTTTTGCAGTTCCAGTAACTGGCATAGTCTTGAGATCCACAAACTCCTTTTCAAAATACTTTTAATCAATGTGTATCCAAAATCTGCAAAACTTGCTTTGAAAAGGTTCAGGTACAAGTGTTAATACAAGCCTATGGTGAAAAAGATTTTGAATTATGCGGCAAATTTAATCTAACTTTAGTCATGCACTTATTTGTTTGGAATACAGTACTTATGAGTCATGACTGTTATTGCATTGAGGGGTATATTTTACCAATACCTATTTTTTATCCACAGCCGTCTCGTTACGTAGTATAAATGCAGGATTCCTACACGGTACCCGACTATGATAATTTCATTTGTGGTTATCTAAGGATGGAGATGGAAAAAACATTGTTCCTTTAATATAAGCTCTTCTCTGGTCATGATCAGGTCCATTCTTCCAGCTAACCAATCAGGTACCTTTCTCTCATTCTAAGCACTGTATAATCAACTCAGCCAAATTTACAGTTCGTTAGCTGTAAGTATAAACAGGCTCCTCAGTTCCATGAATGTCAGTCTTACAGTGAAAACCAGAGTAGGAAACAGGAATGATCCAAATAATTTACTTATTGTAAACCAGAAATTTGATTAACAATCTGACTCAAGCTGTTTCTCTAGAACAGTTCCACTCACATGGGAACTGGGGTATAGCTGTCACGTTGAACAGTGTAGTGAAACTTTTTGTACACCAGATTTCAGTGTTTTTTTAAACAATAAAACTGCAGCAATGGGATGAACTGCCAAACTAGTTAAACTAACTTGTGCAAGATTGAAGTAGTATTTAAAAATATCAGGCTACATGCACAGCCATTCACTGACATCCTAGTGTAAGGACAAAGAATATTAATGTGAAATTCATTTTTTTATTTGTTACACAAAAGACATCATACAGGGAGTATTTTCTTTATACAAAATATCTTTCAAATTAATACCATGTAAAACATTGTCATGCATGCAACACCTAAAACAGATTTACTTAATATTCTTGGTGTACATTGCCTTAGGTAATATACAGCATCCCTTCAGAGGAAGCAAGACTGACCACCAATGAAACAGGTGGTTGGACATGCTCTCACAGTAGCTCATAGGGCCTGCTTCACTTTGTATAAACAATATAACTGTACAATTTAAGCTCATCTAATTTACATATATTTAATACATGTTAAACCACCATTTTTCTGGGATGTAAACTTACTTCCAGTTTTGCCTTTTGATGTTATCTGGCATCTAAAGCCTTTTTTTTATATAAATACAGTAGTATCATTGATCTTCAACAACAAAAACCCAAAAGCCAAGTAATCACTGCAAATAAACAACAGCCCTACTTTTACTTTCCTTGATAAAAAACACTTTATAAACAATTACTTGTAAACACATACCAATGATAAATGTCCACTTTATAGAGAAGCCAGAAATAAAACGACGTTTTAAAAATTCAATTAAAAAAACCATCATTCAAACAATTTAGGGTGGGTTTGAAAAAGAAAAGTGACATGTAATACTGTACTGTAATGACATGGGCCAACAGATACATTATGAAAGTTTTAAGACCCTCACTTGCCCTGGATTACTTGTATACAGTGCACTGCAAGTATTTCTTTATTACAAACCAACGATATTCATTTTCTGAAGGAACCATATAAACTGGTTGACAAAACCTGACAAACACTGGAAGACAATGACAATATGGCTTTTAAGATATAGTTTGCCAAGTATTTAATAAAACCTATTGTGTTTACTTGTGCACTCCTACGAACCACTACTACTGCTTCTAGTCTTTTAAGATTCAGGTCACTCTAATCACAGAACTTTGTTCTTAAATTAAACCCTGGTAGTTCAAGACAGCTTTGTGCACTTTTAGAAAATGGATGATTGTGTTTAAATACCAAAACAGTTATACCATGATAAAGGATTCACCAAGAGCAATTACGATCTGGTGAACTGGGCTGCAAAGACTACAGCTGTTGGAAACTTCAACTGCTCCAATGCTGTACATCCAAGCCATTGCCTCTGCTCCCCATTTAATGCTGCAAAAGAAATGTCTTTCCAAAGTTCTAAGTAACAAACAAACAATATGGCAACTGTGGTACGTCGCCAACCTGATTCAAGCGGCAGTAGTCAAAAAATTGTTTAACTTTCTAAATAAAAAAAATTATGATGTTCCAATAAACATACTAATAGTTGGTATTACAAAATGCCAAAGTATTATTAGCATGTATAAAAAAATCCAAAATAGCAAGAGGATCACTGCACATAAAAAGAATATTTACAAAATGCACTTCAATAAGGTACAGTCCTAATGAACTCCAATTCATATGCCATGAGTTGCCACAAGTATTGGTCCCTACGAATCAGGTGTACAATGACCACATGATTAAGCCATTGCAAGTACATTGTAAAATCAAAATTACAAAATTTCATTATTTGAAAAATAAAATGCTGACACTAAATACAAGATTTTCTGTCAGTCCTCTAATAATATTTGTAGATCACAGCTATACACCTGTTCACATCACAAGAGAACCTAGATGATATTGAACACCCTATTCTAGTGAGAGTAAAGGTAGAAAATCACAACTGATTCGTAGGGATCACACCTCTTAAGAAGTACACTCACTATCGATACAAATTTATCAGGAAACTTTGCCTGTACATTCAAACAGCAAAATAATAATACTATTATTACTAATAATAATTACACTGAAGACAACAGAATATATTGGCTATCACTTAGGTCTTCATTCTTAGCCTAGAATAGTGAGATCAGACACAAACCATCTCCTGACGCCAGCTGGGATTCCACTGCACGTGCCCTGTTCACATCAGACAACCCCCAACCCATATCACAACACAGGAGCAAAGCTGGATTTATTATATGGTTGGAGTAATGGCCAAAGTTGAGCAGTTAAAGAAAACCAAGCTATACTAGACCAAGGTGTCCTCCAGCCACAAGAAACATATATACAGAACATTTCTTGCTGCACAGTTCTCCACTGGAACCCAGAGCAGTTATTCGTACATCAAGCATGAGGAATTCATATTTCTTTCTCTGACATTTTAGGGAGCCAAAGTGTTGTGCTACCTGGGGAGGGTTTTCTTACATCCTATGGACAATTGGACTTTACACCTTAACTCCTCATATCCCAGCCTTTGTACAATCACAATAAATCACAATGAGAAAAATATAAAACTCTTAGCAGTGTGTGATTGTCACCTTAAACAATAAAACCACATTCAATTAATGTGATTTTGTTTACCATAGGAAAAAAATTATATCAAACATTTAAAGCATACCACATAGCTATGACAAATGCAGGCTAGGCAACATTTATGCAATGCAAATGAACTTTGCTAATGCAACTAGAATTTGAGTCATAAAAGAAATCATCATTTATGCCTGAGCTACACTTTGCCATGGTGTCATATACACAATGGTAATCCGCAGTTCTGTGTATACAGCCGCAGGATCAAGCCATCCTCTACACTGAGATCACGTGAACTATACTAATAATTATAATAACAAAAACATTCTCAATGTACCACACTGCTCAATTAGCATCAAGACCACGCAACCACAGTAACAATTTTGCCACAGAAAATGACTTCAAAGATCTTCCCAATTTGAATAAATAAAAAAATATATAAACAAAAGCACTAATGACATAAATAATAGTAACAAACAACCAGTGCGGTCACTGGTGAGAATGTCTTAGTCCAATTTCTGAGAAAGACGTAACTGCAACTCTCGGACTAACATGCAGGAGTTTTAAGAAATAAAAAAATTCGTGAAAGGAAAAGATGAAGGAGAAGACCTGATGAATTGGAAAATAAACCATCTCTCCAGCATGGGAATCCTACAGCAGTTCTGAGTGGCAGTTACAAAATGACATCAACTGGACTTTACTCTCCTGGTGTTCCTGACAGGGGTTTAAGGACAGACGAATGAAAGACATGCGGCTGCAGCTGCCGAGGGTCACTTGGCAGCCTGCAGGATAATAAAAAGAGTGCTAGAGCTCCATAAAGGTTAAGCTTAGCTTTTATCTACCACACTAATACTTCTTTCTGAGCAAATTTAACTTCTTAACCTATTATTTTTAAATTTCTCTCCAATAAAAAACATAATATGATTCTCTGTATATCTGTTACCAACTGTAACTGTAAAATTTCAAAAAAAGTCCTTTCATAACATTGCTAATTTACAGTTAACACAGTTGCAGGAAAAAGGGAAGTTTCAAGCTACGAGTAGAAAAATAGTTGAATATCTTTTTTAAAGTTCTGAACAAAAATAGCTTGTTCTATACACATCATTTGTGCTTTTGAAAGACATATAACGCACGAGCACAAGGCAGCAGGTCATATAATCCCAATTCTGCAATTCACACTATTGCTGCAATTTCCATCCCCCCCTCCCTTGCTCTTTGCCAATAAGACAAGCCACCTCTGGAGCCTATAGTTTCTATTTTATTACTTTGGCAGAGGACAAGCAAGAAATTTTAGTTGGCAGATTTTACCGACCTTCAATTTACAACAGGTCGTACAAGCATGTTTCAAAATTCTTGTTCAAATCATTTGACTGCAAATATAAGTTTACTAAAATTAAAAACTTTTTGACCAATAGCGCACAGATCACTATAACCCTATGATCCAATCATTAATGAAGGAAAGCAAAGTGAGAAGAATATGTTTGGGGGAGGGGAGATGGTGGCACGGTAACCCAGCTAAGGGTTTACCGCAAATCACTCAGCTAAAGGCATACTAATTATAATAAAATTTTACAGTAAGGCAGCAGAACTTGACCACCTAGTCAGAATTTTCAACCTGTTCTACGGTTAATCCAAAGTAAAACATTGTTAATGGTTACTCACTTTTACCCGCCATTTATGAAAACATGTATACGCAGATTTCAAGGTCTATCCTAGTCTGCTGTTTCTTCCTCTGGCTACTTACTGGCAGTGATTGCTGAATGACATGATGGTGGTAGTTCTGTATTGTATTCATGAGAGCCTACATAACTGCCAAGGATATAAAAAAGAAACTATACTCTCTCTACAGAATGTGGCTATCGACTCTTCTTCCAAATATCAACAGAAAAGAACACCATCTAGCATCATACCAAATTACTTCAGTAATTTGGTGAGTGATGGCACTTTTTAATATACAGTACAGTACATATTGATCCTTATAGTAATCAGATATTAAATAGCTTCTATTGCAAACCTTTAATAACAATACTTTGGACTATGTAACAGTTAATTAGGAAAAGTTCCCAACTTTTCATGAACAAACCAATTACAGTACTCCTAAAATTATCTGGGATAAATTTGGTTGAAGATAAAGCTATAAGTCAAGCCAGTGTATTTAAACTAAGTGATCAATAACCGATTGTCAAGACACCTGCCATTAAATCTCAATTTCTACTATCACATTCATATAAGGCATATGTTCTGATAATTGAATGGATAATCAATGCCTCAAGTGCAAAGTAAAATGAAGAGGCAAGTTTTGTCTTATCAAAGAACAACCAATTGTTTTAGAACAGCAACAATGCAAGACTGCAACCAATCATTCGTAGCCACTCGCTTAGAACAACTCAGCACGGTGAGCCATTACATAAGTATATATAAATAAATAAATACATAAATAAAAAACTTGTAAGGCTCCACAAACTTTCAGTACCAAATGATATGGTTAATGAAAGTCTCCTGATTACTCAGCACAATGTTAATGTACTCTGTACTGTACGTACTGCACTAGAATGAAATTACAGAAAGGTTTGAGGGTATTATCTTCATTTTGAAAAATTACATAAAAATTATCACTGTGCTTTAGATTCAAGACCCCAACAACCATCATAAAACTACCAGAATTTTCATTTACCTTTAGGTGAAACATTTATACTTCACTATTTCTGATGGTGAAGAGTTTATGTGTATTTAATAGACATCTTGCAAGCAAAATTGCAATTTCCATCCATATTCTTGATTAGCGGACCATTAAGAATATACTGTACCCAGTTTGAAGGAAAAATCCACTATCAAATACTACTAAAACTTGGAATAACTCAACTAAAAGTAGATATAAATTAAAGATGAGTATCAAATTTAATCACCAGGAATTTTACCCAACACAACATACAGTACAAGTTGTTCCTTGCGAGTGGCATGAACTTTACTTTTATGCAAACACAAATTTCTGATGAAATGAAAATTGAATGAAATGTGGGCAGTTTTCATTGCTCTTAAAAAGATGATCCTATAAAAAGAGTTGCCATGTGTGAGAAAGTAAGCCTATCTGAACACCATCACTGAAAAGTTAACACAAACACTAATACTGCAATGAGATAACCATTCAAATATTATGTTCATGACAAAATATGAAAATATGAACTGAGCAAAGAACCAACATGAATTCACCTTTATAAATCTTACACAAGGTTATACAATACTGGATTGAAAATGGTAAACACTTTATGGGGGAAAAAGGAGAGAAAAAATAAATACCATAAATGTATACTGCTACTCTCCCTCCAACAGCTGAAAACCTTCAGCATATCGTTCACCCTTATCTGAGAATACTCGATCAAACCTTATTAGCTAAATATAAATATGATAATACTTGATCTCCTTGATATTTCAGTTGCAGTATCACTCATAAATAATTATACGAAAAAGTGGCTATACTGTTTACTTTAAAAAATCCAAGTCATTATTGCACATTTATACTGCCAAAAAATGTGCTTTTGGACTTTTCACACCTGACCTACCCACCCCATAAAGTAAACAGAACTCTCACTATTGACACTTTGCAAAACACTTTCTTCAGATTCAACAATGCAAGAATATTATATATATTTTATTTACATTAAAAACCTACTGAAAATAGTACTCATGTAGTTTCCACTGTTTCTAATCTCTGTGACATGTAAAGGCAAGACAGATTAATACCAGGGCAGATACACAAAATATTACTATGTTGATTATGATGCCCTCCAGCAAACTACCTTTTCCAAGGTAAATACATGACAAAGCCACTGCGCAGTTGTCTTTATAGAATGAGAAGACACGCTGTGCTTCAAATGTTCCCTTGGTTCCAAAAGTAGATATAAATTAAATGCATAAAAAAAAGATCATTGAAATGACCTAATCTAACATATCTTAGCTTGTGGAATGGGAACGCTTTCTTTTCCAGCAATCAGGATCAATCCGCTTTCTCTCCTCGGCTTGTGCTCTGGCTTCTGAATTGAATGACTCTCGGTCTTCCTCTGGCAATGCTTTCCACATTGCTCCCAATAGAACTGATATTGCCCTGTAAAGTATCAAAATGCATTAATAACATTCAAAGAGATTAACAACATAAAAAAATACTGTTTTGCACAAAACTGCTAAATTACAATTTCTTATAAACTTTATGGGCTGCTTTTCTGCATCAAAGAACACAAAATGTGAGCTTTATTCACATGCTGGATTCAAAATAGTCCTCAATTGTTTTTATCAATTCAAGTAAAATGTTGTACTTGTTTACATCAATACCCCGTGCAGACCAAATGGTATGCTTTACATAAAGCCTTTAAAGCACCTACTGTATTATTATTAATTAACTAAGCTCTAGGCTTATGATAATGCATTTGATTAACTCTCATTCTTCCAAGCCTTTAAAAGTATTATATACTTTATAAATGTCTGTTTTATTCTAAGTTTAAATCGTGGCTTAACGACAGAAATGAACTTGCACTGAACCATTCTCAAGCAGACAATTACAACAGGCCTTCATTTATCTTTCCTTTTTAACAGACTGTGTATACTGGTTGGAGCATACCTAAAGCCTAGGTGTTTGTTCATCAAACTTTAGCATGAAAGTTACTCTTTATGTGGTCTATTAACAGTTCAATAAGGATTCAAACTTTAACTGAAGTTATTATTGGATCAAAATTTCTAAACATGAAAATACACTATATTCTGCATGTACCACAAGCCACTGATCGTGGCAAAAATTTGGCCTACCATAATATTCCTTCTCTAAAATGCATTTCTACTTATTTAAATTGAAATGCTAGTTCTTAATGGGTTTTCACATCAATTTTTGTTCTTGTTTCCTCTGTGGTTTTTTTTTTATTTTCGTCTTGAGATATGCTTCCTCACCATTCTACTGTTTGTAGGTGCCTTGCCAAAACTAACCTGTTGTCTTTTCCAGGATATTGCTGGATCAGTTTAAGTCGATGATGCTTAGCAAAAAGCATAAAACCATTCATAGGTCGCCTGGCACGTAAACCTCCCTCGCCACTACCAGAAGCTCCACTTCCTCTGCCATCTCTGTTCTTCTTGGAGGGTGAGGCTGGCGGGGACAGGAAGACAGTCCGCTGTGTGTGTGGTGGAAAAGTGGCACTTGGGGGGGCTGAATATGTTCCAGGACCACCTTCAACTGGATCATCATTAAAATCAAATCTGTAAAAAATTTACCAAAATTATAAAAAACTACTAAAAGAGACAGGATACCACTGTATCACAATTACTTAATGCACACTGTACAATAGGACGCTTGGGATATATAAATGCTGAATGTAATGGTGAACAGACAATTTGCTTAAGCAAGTGTACAAACGAGACTGGGACTCTCATAAGGACCCTTTAATACCTTTTCATTGCATCAGCAAGGTCTGGCGTCACTACTGGTATTGGGGTTTGAGTAGTTTCAGGATGATAAGGAGGTAAGCACACATCACTTTCCTGAAGCTGTTGGCAAGGTAGGCTGTATCTCTCTGTTGCTCGCTCAGGAAATACACTACACCAACCTGGAAATTTCAATAACATTGACAAACTGAATGAGCCTCTTATATATAACCTCTTACTTTATCATTTTAAGAATGTTATCAAAACTTAGTATGCTTAATAACATGTAGCCAAATTTCTATCAATCTGAATTTACTACCTGTACATCATTGCACAAGTGCTACAAGAAAAAATTTACCTTTTCCATGAACATAGAAAGGATGATCAGGAGGTGTTATCACCATTATGTCTTCTTGCTGAACCATGACTGGTCTAAAATAAAGATGACAATAACTTGGAGAACCTGGTATATGTGAAGTTGGACCCTCGTGAAGAATGCGCATAAGATGTAAGCCATGAGGAGCATAACGTTGCTGGTGTGTACGTTCAAGCTGACCAAGCTCTTCACTTAACCTGGCACCAGTCACCTGACCACCTGTACCAAGGACAAAATGAACCCGTACTCCAGACATGAACACAGACCAAACATTGGTTGGCCACTGGTGACCTGACGTGGGCTGTGGCGATACAGAGGATGGGCAAGGTGAAGAACCAGGACCCAATCTGTCTGCAGGCCCTAAACCACCACCACCACCTATTCCTTGAGGTCCCATTGGTCCTTGAAGATGCGGAGAAGGTACATGGGGAGACACGTGGTGAGGAGATGGCATGTGAGGTGACGGCACATGGGAGTAGGAAGCATGACAGTCAGCAATCATCCCTACTTCACTCTCCAGTTCTTCTCTTGAGGAATTGAGGGATGATGTGGATGGATGTGAAGGGGCTGGAGATAGCAGAGATGAGGGAAGACCACCTATAGGGGCTGTAGAGAGATTCAAAGGGCCCTGACAATCTCCTGACATACCTCCAGCCCCAAGAGAGGAGCCATTGGAATTTCCTTCACTGAAGGGAAATCGGCTGGTAATTACTGGGATTGCAGAATGCGGATGTGGAGTGTGAGGAGTGTGTGGAGTTGGTAAACCTGGAATTCTAAGTGATGATGATGACGACGATGATGAAGATGAAGGGATGACAGTTGACTGTTCTCGCACTTCAGAAGTTGATTTGATGACACCATGAGTGGCCCCTTGCGGTAGTTGTAAGGCCTGAGCCTCTAACTGGAATGACCAACTGTGGGCTCTGACAAAAATGAAAAAAGTAATAAAGTCTTCATTTGAAAGAATAACTGCCTACTCCAAAATAACTAAGGAATATCAAATGTCACACTATTTCAAATGTTAAAATTAAGGTCATATAAATATAATTTACTGAAAGCTGAACTTCATGATAAAAAATTTTTATAGCTCATAGAATAAAAATGAGAAAAAGGCATTACATACTGTAACTTAACTGATCTTATAATAATTTTATCGTATTAATATACAATAATTTACTGTAAGCTGGACTCTAGGGTTAGAAACATGCCTAAAGAAAATAAGAAAACTTCCATTATTTATTCTAACTTCAATTTTTCTTCTACTAAGACAAACATAGCTGCATTAGTCTCAAAAAATACAAAATACAGTATTAAAAATTTGATTGCAGTATGAAAATTTAAAAACTATTAATATTCAGCAATTCAGCATTTTTACAGAATCTCTCCAATGAAACATACACTTAAAATTAAAAAGTGTGACAGCATTTGCACAACTCTAGCACAAACCTTTTCCTGAGTGGTAGATTTTTCTGTGTAAGTGGTGACTTCGGACTGGTTGTGGTGATTGCAGCAAACTCTGGGATCATTGCCTCAGGTTCTAGTGTTCTTTTGCTAAGGTCTAAGGGTGGAGGTACAGGTCGCATCTAAAAAGGAAATACAGTGCTTTTATGTAATGGCGCTGCAAACTACAGTAGAAGAAACGTTTTCAGGGTCTGTTAAGGTGCCACAGTGTTTGTACATGTGGTATTACCCAAAATGAACCCAAGGCCTGTGTGCCTGTAATCACCACAAAGAATAACAGTGAAATGAATATGGTATATATTATAAATGAATTTTTTTAATAAACCTCTGAACCAAGTCACCATACCTACCAGTCATGCCATATTTTCAGTAATTAACAGAAACAATTTCAATAAAGTGATTTTGGACCAATCATAAACACTGTGAGAAACAATTGGCTAAATGGGGGAATAGAAAACTAATGTAAACACTATTTCATGCAGAATAATTTAGCTCAAGATGACTCGGTGAACAGCCTCAATTAGCTGATATACCAAATATATCTCACATGGCCAACGTTAGGCTTCACTGAATTTGTCTCTGTATCAGTTTAAAAAAACCTGAATTATTTTTTTTAGTATTCCTATTAAATGTTATAACGGCTTTAGAATAACAGAACTGTCATGCCTTGACCTCTACGAGCTCAAGTTCACTATGGAAGATATAACCAAACCATAATGAAACTTAAATTAAACTAATCTTGAGATTCACTATAGAAAATCTAACCACTCTAAAATGAAACTTGATGGTCAAAATATCATAAACCTTACTCTTATTCTACTATAAAAATCCAAGTCTTTGAAAAATAATTATACCTTTCTCTTAATGCTGAGATCGCGTGGTTCCTCAGGGGATGGGGAGTGGGATGTATGAAGGGACATAGATTCCATGTCGCTCCCCATGTCAGGAGACATACGTTCTTCCTCTGACATAGTAATGCTCATCTTGACAATTTTACTGCAAAAAGGAAAAAGTCATTTTCAAAATAAAATCCAAAAAGTACTTCTTTTACAATACGTGTAGTAAGTATTGAACCATATATTCATGAAAATCAAACATTGAACAGAACAAAAGCACAAGCTTTTGTTTGAACATATCAAACCCCTATAATTAAATTTTAGTGTAATATGTGGTGGTACTCTCATACTTTTAAATTAGTAAAAGAAGTAGATTAAAAAAAATATATGGTAATTGTACTATGCATAAATTACCTACATAGCCTACAACAGGCAATCTTCCTCTGTAAAATCTGAGAACAAAATCTTATCAATTGAAGAGAAAGGGTCATGTATACAGGGGGTCAAAAAAATGTACTTTATTGGCAGAGAAAAAAAAATTGCTGTTAGCAAGGGAACCTATGCACTGTAATGAAAAACTAATAAACCAAGTGAATGAGGCCCTCTCTCGACACCAATTCAAGCTTGAACTATCCCATAATAGCAGGAAATAATTAATTAAAAACACAAGCAAAAAATACAAATCAAAGGTAACATAGTAAAACAAATATAACATTACAATACAAAAAAGAAAATTTAAACCTTGTTGTACATGTGATGGAAAACTATGCATCACTTCTACAAGAGAACAAAATTATCAGAACTGTCTTTTATTAAGGACCACTGATTCTAAAAGGAAAATTTGCGTAATATAACTTCATAGCAGAGTAAGATTGCAGCCTAATTAGTCAAACTAATAGCCTGTATTTTGAACAAATTATCCAGGTACAACAGCTACAGTACAAAAGACAAAATAATAACATTAAATTGCATAATGTACTTCATGCACTGATCGAAACTAGATTTTACCTAAGATACAACCTTACAAATGTACAATATGCATTATTCCTAGTAATACAAGCAGCTTGCTCCATTCAAACCACCTAACCTAACACTACCGTAATTGGAACCGTAATAGGAACTGCTGGTTTTAAATTCACCTTCAACTTCCATTATTGATTACTTAGCCTATACCAAAACACCATTAAGAATGATGATACGTATAGGACACTTAAATAAATCTGTAGATCGTCTAAAACATCTTAAAACACTGTCAGAGGAAAGAGGCCTTTGGTTTAAAAAACTGAAAATGGTCAGAACACTAGGGGATAAATGCAATATTACTGTATATATATCATAATTATAGGTCCCTTCACAGAAACTTAAATAGCTCTAACTAACTTTTCATTAAATGGTGATTACATAAATACACTTTATAAATCAAAAGATACAGCTGAAATACTTTTAGAACAAATATAAGAATAGTATTTGCAAACGCTTCTATGAATAAAGTCTTTAAACACGTCTGTAAATGAAATTAAACATTACAAACATTTCTACCATTGAAAATTATTTATTTACTATAAACAAGCCTGAATAATTACAGTTTATATAAATATAAATATATAAAATCCCATACAATATACTGAAAATATATGTAAATTTAAAAAGTCTAATTGCCTATCATTATTCTGAATAGCCTGTAACTGAAAAAAAGCAAAAATATAACCAGACCAAATTAGAGATAACTACTGGTATTTACCCTTAAAAGTACTTCAAATAAAGTCATGTGAATTGGGAAAATAAATTTAAAAAAAAAAAAAAAAAGGACTTTCAGCTGTATGCCACCAAAATATGAACATCACAAGGGGGCTCTGGAACTTTCAATCTGGTCATGCATATCCAAAAAAAACTGCAGCATAGATTTTTAGGAATTTACAAGAAACACACTTAAATCTGAGATGCTGGCATATACAGTACGCTCCCAATACAGCAGCCCTTTTCTGGATGACGTCACAATAACAAACTCATAGAATAAAGGGGATGACATCACAAAAACAAACTCAAAGAATAAAGGTCATCTTTGTACTGTTCCTATTTATATACTTTATGTAACATGTCTAAATGGTAGTGACCATTAAATGATTCCTTAGCAAATCCTGTCACAAAAAATGTTAGAAGCTGCAGAAAATTGGAAATTGGCTCAAACACAATGTAAACATTTTCCACTAACTTAAGTTCATGATAGAATTAAAAAAAAACAAAAAATCATATGCCTGCAAAACATGATCAAAACAATGAATGAAAAAAATGAACATTAACTAAAAAAATTGACAAAATATTTCATGGCTTAATTTTAATCAATCACTGTTAAAATTTTATCCCATATGATTACAAACAAAAATTAATTTAATTTGATTACAACAAATCTAAAAGTAACCTTAAATATTCTAATGCCGTTCAGAAATGAAGAGAAATCTGTAATAAAACAAAATAAATTATCCATCAAATGACTGATAGAGTACTGTAATCTTTCAGGGAGCATCAGATCCTAACCTTATGATTAACTATATTGACTTAGATGAACAGTGTATGAAAATATGAAAGCATTTTTACATTCCAAAGTACCTTTGGTGTAATACAAGGGGATTAGGTTGTTCTATAATAAATGATTTAAATGACCAGGCTTTTGTTTTAATGTTTCTCTCTCAAATCTATCCTATTTCTGTTTTTCCCTTTTTCACACAAAAATAGTGATGGGATATATGTTTTCAACAGAAATACTGTACTGCAGTCATCATGGTGGAAACTGGGATGTATACCTGAAATCAAAGGGTGTAAGGCTATTCAACTAATACTATACAAAAGCGCACAAAATTGACAAAAGAAATGAAATATTTTAGCAAGGAAGTCTGTTTACCAAAATATTTATCAATAAATATGCCATTGCATCTTATACCTTACTGTTTCATCTTTGTAAGAATCATAACTGAATTATACCAATTAAGAGGCAGAATGCCTAAATGTCTGTATGAGGGTTATGACTCCCAACCCTCTACAGAGAAACACTGCTACACTTGGAACATTGCTCTTCTCCAAATTAGGTACACAACTGACACTCTGCTCTTAAAAAAATAGTGTTTTATAACTTGTATTACACTACTTAACATTAAATTATTTCCCTTCACTGACCAGGGCTGCTAGGCATGGTGTGGCCATGGGAAGTTGACTGGTATTTTTCTATGCAAACAGAACTTTCTATGCAGCCCTGGCTTTAACCTAAAACTGCAGAAATTATTAATAAAGACTACCAAATATCTTTTAGGTCTGGGTACACTTACTGTTGATAGCCTAGCCTCAAGAATCTATGAAACCTTCCTACTGTTCCAGAATTACAGTACAGATTTTGAAACTGAAATTTTAGCTAACAAAATAAATTGCTGTATTAATGTTCAATTAAGGGAATGGTATATTCGCTGAAAATACACCCTAAAGATCAGTCTAAAATTTGCATTCAACTTAAATGTAAATTAAAAAAATGCTTTTTTATGTCTTAAAACCTAATCTAGCCCATATTATATCCTAACAACACCAGCACCAAAAACTGTGCAGCCATGAAAATATTTAGTCCATAGGATACATGAAAATTACTAAAAATCTTTAAGGGAAACATAGGCTATGCTAATGAGGCCTAGCACTCAATCAGAGTACCATGATCAAAGGGCCTATCAAATCTTAAAACCAATCTGCTGACAACCCAGGAGGAGGCATTTACAACCCACAAGAACAAATTCAAAATAGTTCATAACTGGCTACTCTAGCTAATATTATAAAACTCAATTTTTACCAATTAAGAAACACATTAGCCAGGCTAAATAAACTTTAGCAGCAAAGCAGTAGCCTTGATGATCTTAAAAACCCGAACCATATTTAAATCAACCTGCGATCCTACGCTAGCCTAAGCTAGGGAAGAAGTGTTAGGTTAAGAAAGATATAAATAAAACGACGAAGTACGTGATGAATCTTTTCGAGCCTACTCCACTCTAACTTCGTTCAAGTTCGAAAAAATCTGACAGGCTAACTTCTGACGATGGCCAAGACTACCAAAAGTGCCTCGAATTACGAGGAGAATTCTCGCTCGGAGCAGGAAAACGTTGCCGTTTATCAAGGGAATGAATGCACTTCTGCGGAAGCCTTTTACGTCCCTATCCCTCTTTTTAACCAAGTGCCAATTTTCCACCCTGTACTTACGGGAATTAAACTGACGAAAGGCAAAGGGGCCGACAGTGATGCCAAAGAAAGTCCAACCTCTTCAGGGGTCAGCCTTATTCCATAAAAAAATAAATCTCCCGACGACGAGAGATTTGACGACAGCGATATTATTTTTTGAGATCAACAAGTGCAGCACATCTTTCGACGAGTCAAGTGCATCCAAGACTCTCTCATCTCTCTCACTGTTCACTGGCAGTTCCTTCTCACCATCGTGCCTCATATATGCCCATTTCCCGGTACCGTATAAGAGTAAAGTCACACTAAACTTCAAGAGCCAGTGGGAGCCATCCTACTGCAGCAGGGAAGGGGACTTCACTGACAGTGCTTCAACACACATCGAGCCTTCGCTACTTACTGCCTCTCGCCAAAACAAAACACCGCTAATCAACACGGTTCCAATAATATTCCACGTAAACTAAAATTTAGAGCCACCATAAAACACGACAAGTACAGCCCCCAACGTTCATTGACAGTTTGAAATTTAGTCCCTTCATAAGGGAATTCGTAAGCTAGGGACGACAAGAGCGTGCGTCTGCTCAGCACGAGATGCTAGTAAGTTTTAAGAGACTCTGCCGCTTGAGCCGCACTTTTTACTGAGGGTTCCGTGACCATGACCTCAGAGCAAAGCACGATTGCCAAATCTCCGTGTATTACTAATTATTTCTCTTGTTTTGAATATGTTATGAAATATAACATCATATGACTTCACATATAGCTATATATTATTATATATAAGTATGTGAAGAGAGATTTGTTCAATATTTTCGTTAATTGAAATATGCAAATTACTTATATGGCAATGCAAGGACGTTGGAGGCTACAGCAGGTGGATTGGAGGCAGGTTGGCACGGGCGCCGGGAGTCCTAGGTCTCGACGTGTTTTTTACATATTATATTTTATGTCATATTATCAAACGTTAAAATGCAGAACTCCACTAAGGAACACTGGCAAGTGTTTGACATCACAGCTGATATGAATACGAGGACTCCGTAGTCTAGGGATGTTATGCATAAACTTTTAAAAATCCTACCAGGCCACTTTTCCAAAGAAGGTCTTACCCCTACCTTTGGCCAGAGTTGCTCATCCAACCTGCTCCTCGTCCATTTCTGTCTTTGTTGGGCTCACATCCTTAAACATTTCACACTCCTCTCCGGACCGCTGTGAATCTCCTTTTGCAGCAGTCCCTCTCAGTTAGGCAAGGTCGCAGCCTTTTTAGCGTGGTAGTATGCATAATTTATTTAAGATTTGGAAAAAAATGGGTTACAATTTAAGCAGTTCTCTGGTAGTATGCAAAGACATTTCAAGTATCCGAGATACTGCCATTTACAGTTAGTTATGTAAATAAATGTTAGAAGAATAGGCAATAGCGATGAACGCAATTCACCCTCCGATGGCAAGTGGTCAGTCTTCCACGGCCTCATTAACTACGTCTCAGCACGCCGAAATCACATAGCAACGGCTATAGTGCTCTTATATATAGGTCCCTGCACATTCCGGGTGAGTACTTTCTCATGTGATTTTGTGGCGCCTAACGCTAATTCTCTTGATGGCTCTAGAGATGGCCATCGATACGTGGGCAGGAAGGCCGACCGAAAGGCTCGGGACCGCATGTTTAGTATACCCGGGGATGGAAACGGGCAACGTCCTTGTGGGGTATCTTCGACAAGGTGCTGGCAGCTTTCGTCTCGTAGAAAAGTACCCACGCCGTGAGCTTCCAAGATTCGCCAAGCGGTTATCTACCCTGAGACTTTCTGGCCGGCCGTGGCTTCCAACTTTCTCTGGATGTCGTTCCCTTCCTCCAAAGAAGCGATGTCTTTAGTTAGGGAGGCTCTTCGGCACAGCGAAAACTGGAGACAATATGAAAATGAACAAAAAGAAAGAAAAAGAAATCGAAATGACAGCAGCGGGCACTGCAGACTGTACCCGGGGCGGTCAGATACGGTACGAGAGTATCCGAGAGGCAATTGTATTACTTCTCAACACGAAACACGATGTTAAAACCCAGGTCAAACGAACTTACATCATCAAAAGTCGGTTCTTAAACCAACTGCACCATTCCTCATTCTCATTTTCACGCAATAATGGTACGCAAATTCATTATGAGTTAATGAACGAAATTCCAGATAGTTATAATGTCAAATAATAATGACAAAGCATATAAAATTATTCACCGTTCTCAGCGGAAGGCAGTCTCCACGATCAAATATACACTTAGCATATCAAGTGAACCTCACTGGTGAATATTTTCAAGGAATCTCTTGGAATGACGTAAAGCCGACTTATATACAAGTTTTTTCTATGTTAAATGCATCGTTCACGGACATATCTTTCAATGAAAAAAGACCCTAGCAAGATTACCTAGGATTCTGGACAATTTCTCTTTCTGTCATTTCCACCGTAAGTCATGAGTGATTCCACTGAACAGCGATGGTCCGTAGACCTATCCATAATCTCAGATGTGGTTATTTTTACCAACGCATTGTTAGAAATGAACAGAAAGCCAAAATATGCATTTTTGTTTTCAGAGTATAGCAGGCATTGCCGATAAAAATGCTTTTGCATGAAAAACCCAAGGGTTGTTAACTCGAAGCTGAGAAGCACCTGAGCTGGAGTTTGGTGTCAGAAAAAAAAAAATTAGGGAGGATGCCTTTGTGAGAGGATTACTTTTCGGTTTAGTCGCGTTTCGAAAGTGAGGCTGTCAGAGTTGGTTGGTCTCATGAACCTGATATTAAATCAGGAAACCAACAAAAAATTTGCAAAGTTAATACACATATATATACAGAGTATATATATATGTGTGTGTGTGTGTGTAAACAGCAGTTTATCTGCGAGAGCATCTTTTTCGAAATTTTTCGAAAATTTTAGTAGTTCGTGAAATATTCCTTCGAGGGCCATAAAAGTGTTATATAATATATATTCCAGGCAATGATTCATTTTAGCGCTTTGCCCATCGCGGTAACTGTGTAGACAGAACTCTGCAAAAAGTATGATGCTGTTTTCAGAATCTGATAAGATTTTGATTTTGATTGAGTTAGCTTAGTAAGACGCGAAAGGGATTAGGAGGTATGGAGTGGACCTCTGGACTCTACCAACAGAAGTCTGAGAAAATTCAGGGAATAGCTGTTTTAATCAGTAGGCCTATAGGGGTACCAAGCTCAAACCTGTGATTAACGTTTTATTAGTCATTAACCGATACTTATCCGTTATTCTCTCTCTCTCTCTCTCTCTCTCTCTCTCTCTCTCTCTCTCTCTCTCTCTCCTCATGCTGTCTAAAATGTTCCAGCTGCACTTACTTTACTGTACATCCCTGTATACTAGACTTTTGACCGTGGGATGGATTCCTTACATTCCATTCTAACAAAATTATATCGATGGGTTTCGAGAGTGAGGAAAATAAAGAACATGAATTAGTAACTTTCTCTTTCCCTTATTTGCTTTCCAAAATATTTTGTTTAGCCGTGGTCTTGTTCGCATAAGATCTCTATCCTCAACAAACGCCATATTTTTCCCATTTTAGGGTTTGTACGAATGAATTGATTGTAACGTGGAGAGAAATCTCCGTAGAGTGTATCGCAAAATTCTCCAGCCGCCTATCGTGATGAGAGTGGCATTTTCGTAATAAAAAATAGAGACAAATGTGATCTGGCTCATAGAATTATCAGATATATACATGCATATCAATAAATAGATAGACAGATTTTACGTTGGATCAGATATAAAGGACATGTGCAGCAAATTTATAGTTTGCGTGTATGTGAAAATAAGTAAATACCTCTGTATATATATATATACGCACATACAGTATATATATATATATATATATATATATATATATATATATATATATATATATAAATTATATATGTATATATATATGAGTGTGTGTATGTGTCCTGTGACGTAACATGGCAACCCACAGCTGAGCAAAGATGTTTCAGGGAAGGTCTTAAGACACTGGCTTCCAATGTACACGCTAGCAAGGAGAAAAATGTCAGAAATACGAATCAAAATCGGCTCCTCTTGGGTTCAGTTTGTGATAGAGCCTGCCACACTCTATTGACCGCTTCAGTTATGCTTTCTCTGATTAACTCACTTTAATGAACGCACGCTTGTACTTTGTACTTTCTTTGCTGATCTAGCAACAAGTTATATGAGCTGTGAAACTTCATTTTGTATCGAATTTTGGTTCTGGCTTTCAGCAATTTATTTCTCGGGAGCAGTCACGCTGCTCTGAAATAGAAAGGTTTGAGTACTTTTCGCCACTATAGCACCTCAGTTTCTGGTGAATGTATCGATGGTAAAATCCTTTGTTAAGTCAAAAGCGTCTAGTTCAACAACTCACAAAAGCGAAACGATGGACACTTGAGAACAAATGCAAAAGGAAAATAACAATACGTCTTTATTCCTAAACTAATAATCAAAGACGGCCGTTAAGATTTGAGATCAGTAGATTAGAATTCTGATGAGAAATTGTAAAACTAAAAAAAAAAAAAATCAAGTCACAGTTAATCAAAATTCAAGGAGGTAGAAATGGTATCAAGTACAACCCAAGGTCTGTAAAGAAGTACTTAACCAAAATCACTATAAACATCAGGTTCTTCGTTGGGCCAGTGGGTTCCGTTCTCGGCTAGCACTCTGCTGGCCGCGAGTTCGAATCTCCGACCGGCCAGTGAAGAATAAGAGGAAATTATTTCTGGTGATAGAAGTTCATTTCTCGAGTGGGTTCCGTTCTCAGCTAGCACTCTGCTGGCAGCGAGTTTGAATCTCCGACCGGCCAATGAAGAATAAGAGGAATTTATTTCTGGTGACAGAAATTCATTTCTCTCTATAACGTGGTTCGGATTCCACAATAAGCTGTAGGTCCCCTTGCTAGGTAACCAACTGGTTCTTAGCCACGTAAATCTAATCCTTCGGGCCAGCCCTAGGAGAGCTGTTAATCAGCTCAGTGGTCTGGTT
The DNA here is from genome assembly GCF_040412425.1 of Macrobrachium rosenbergii. Taxonomy (NCBI): domain Eukaryota; kingdom Metazoa; phylum Arthropoda; class Malacostraca; order Decapoda; family Palaemonidae; genus Macrobrachium; species Macrobrachium rosenbergii. The sequence continues at coordinate 28,612,537 of NC_089756.1, read as the reverse complement.
AAACTAAAATATACTTAAACTATAAACATCAAATTCTTAATGAGCATAATAGCTATCACAAAACTCTTCACTCATAGTCTTAAAATCTCCCCTTGACAGGAGGGCAGTCAAGCACATCCAACAACAAGAATCAGTGTGCTCCATACAAAGCAGTGCTAAATGGACTCTCAGATGTCAGTATACAGTATACTTCATCCAGATATATCTTCCAATGTAGTCTGCACGCAGCTATTTCGACTTTTAGTTTTCTGTAAAATAAAACTTGAGATCGCTGCTTGTCTGGCCGTCTGTACTTTTTCTTTCCGCCCTCAGATCTTAAAAACTACTGAGGCTAGACGGCTGCAAATTGGTATGCTGATCATCTTCCCTCCCATCATCAAACATACCAAATTGCAGCCCTCTAGCCTTTGTATTTTTTATTTTATTTACGGTTAAAGTTAGCCATGATCGTGCGTCTGGCACCATAATAGGTGCCACAACACAGGCTACCATAGGGCCGTGGCTGAAAGTTTCATGGGCCGCGACCGAGAAGTTCATACAGCATTATACGCTGTATAGAAAACTCCATTGCGCTGAAGACACTTCGGCGCATATTTTACTTGCTTTGCATTGTAGTATATCAAAGAAGAGACAAAGAAGCTGTGCATTGCGCTTGCTGCTTCAGTAAATGTAATGACTGTTATTAAAACACATTCAAGGAAAAGCACTCACAGGCAAAATCTTGCCCTGGGTACTCCTTAAATGCAAGCATCAGCATTTAGTCTAGTCCTGTCTCCAAATTAACCCACTACTCTTCGCCGTTTCCCAGATGAACTGATGTGCAGGCCCTCTCATGTCTTCCGACTCCGGGTTGTACGCTTAAGCAAGCCTGGCAGTGACCTCCGCTGACTGGAAGTCAGGAGGAAAAAAATGGGGATGTCCTTGACTCCCTGGATCTGACCTCTCTCGTGTTGATTCCAGAAACTGACGGACCAGGTATGTGTTAAGGGACAGGGCAGTTTATTTGAGAACAAAAGCTTCACCAGTTCTACTGAACACCTAGGACTAATTTATTCGGGTCATAAACACACACGTGAGGGCTACCATTGGAGTTTTAGGGAATGCGAGATGGAAATGGAAGAGAGAGAGAGAGAGAGAGAGAGAGAGAGAGAGAGAGATAAAGCAGGTCGAAGACTCAAAACCAGCACAACAGTCGGACGAGAGAGAGAGAGAGAGAGAGAGAGAGAGAGAGCAGGTCGAAGACTCAAAACCAACATAACAGTCAAATTAGAGAGAGAGAGAGAGAGAGAGAGAGAGAGAGAGAGAGAGAGAGAGAGAGAGAGAGAGAGAGAGAGAGAGCAAAGCAGTCAAAGACCAGCTAACATAACAGGAGAGAGAGAGAGAGAGAGAGAGAGAGAGAGAGAGAGAGAGAGAGAGAGAGAGAGAGAGAGAGATAAAGCAGGTCGAAGACTCAAAACCACACATCAGAGAGAGAGAGAGAGAGAGGAGAGAGAGAGAGAGAGAGAGAGAGAGAGAGAGAGAGAGAGATAAAGCAGGTCGAAGATTCAAAACCAACACAACAGTCTGACGAGAGAGAGAGAGAGAGAGAGAGAGAGAGAGAGAGAGAGAGAGAGAGAGAGAGAGAGAGAGAGAGCAGGTCGAAGATTCGAAAGCAACACAACAGTCGGACGAGAGAGAGAGAGAGAGAGAGAGAGAGAGAGAGAGAGAGAGAGGAGAGAGAGAGAGAGAGAGAGAGAGAGAATGCAAAATAGCACAAGATATTTCCTGTAATTCATCATAAAATTATGTAAAGAAAATTTAAAAGACAATTCACAAGTAACTATAAGGTGGAGAAACTTTGCAAAGGGAAGACTGACAAGCTATGTATAATGAATAAATTGATAAAAGATTAAGTAATCTAAGCAAAGTGTATATGTATGTATGTATATGTACACACACACACACACACACACACATATATATATATATATATATATATATATATATATATATATATATATATATATATATATACATATATACAATGTGGCGATACACAGAAGTGCACAAAGGTTGGTCCAGAACATAGGTGAATGATTTGAGGTGTTTTGGTCATGGGAAGAGAACGGAGGACAATAGGTTGGTGGAGTGGGCGTGTAATTTGGAAGTGCTGGAACGTAAGAGTGAGTGCAAGACCACTCCTACTTATTCGGGTAAATATCACGTTGAAAGCACCGCTTCTATTCTCAATCCAGGAAGAGGTAGTAAATTACACATCACTGTTAATGGGATCCTAAATCAGCTTAAATTTATGACAACTGGTCTTTTTTGACAGATGATCAAGACTGGGCCCTTCTCCTTTTTTATTGTAATAGCAGTCTATCTTACATATCCGGGTCTACCATTCCTTTCATGTTTTTTTTTTCTTTTATCACCACCGCCATCACTGTCAACGAAGGGGTCTGTCGTCTTGGTACGTCGTCAACTATTTCTATCGAAAGCATTTTCCTCAAGTGAGACATTCTCCAAATTCTCCTTTTTATCACGGCACCGAATCCTTTGCCTCCCTCTCGATCTTCTATCCTCTTCTTAACAATCCTCATCAGAACCTGTATATATTGGCTTTGTCCTCACTATATGCTCATACCATTTCAGTAATGATGGCTCTGTTAATACATCAGTAATACTTCCCAGACTAGCTCCTCAAATTTATTAATTTCAGGTCTCTCAAAATCTACCTCAGCATCCTCATCTCTGTTCCTCCTTCCTTCTTAATGGCCATGTTCTGAACCATACATCATCACTGATCTGGTTACGGTACAGTACATCTTTCTTTTCATTTTATTTTGGGATTCTTTTGTCATACACACAAACCTGCTGCCACCTCCCGCCATTCCCAGTAAACTGCATTCAATTCATCCTGCTTTCCTCAGCAGCCGCGCACCCTCCCTCGTAGCTTGAAGTTAAAATGTCTGCCTGTTGTAAATTTAGGCCTCTTCTATGTTGTATAAATTACCTGGCCCACTCCTGCTGGGCTGGAAACCGTAACCTCACTTTTACCCACATTAACCCTCATACCATACTGTTCAAGATTCCTGAATTTCCTACCACTCTCTTCCCCTTCTCTGCAATTCTTCATCGTGCCGTAATGACCAGATCATCTGCACTTAACGGTTCCATAGATTTTCACGCCCAATTCTTTCACTCAATACAGCCACAACCAATACAAACAGGAATTGGGGGGTTGGGGGGGGGGATTCCCTAGTTGAGATTTGAATCTCTAAAATTCGCCGTTGCAAATTATGAACCTCTTTTTAGAAGACTTCATGATTGAATTAAAACTATGTAATAAAGTTTTTGTTATGTTTGTTTTACATTTCCTGTTTTTTCGGCTACTGCATTATTAATTTATATTTGAAAAAGAGTACTGTCGATGTAAAATACCATAAAATTACAGTAGGTAAACAAGGAAGTAACTCAAACTTGAACTACAATAATTGGCAATATGACAATGTCCCTCGATGAGACCTAAATTATCGTTGCTCAGTGTTTTTTGTTGAGAAGTTCCTTTTCATTACATAATTTTAATGTAATTAATTACAGATTAACAGTGCTATTATTGATTACGGCGCAGTGCGAGTGTTAGTTACCCCAGTGTTACTGACGTGAACAAAAGTAATCAAAGTACCGGCTTTCCTAGCAACGAGTGACTTTAGGGTAAATAAATGAATTACTCGCAGCCTGTCGAATTGAATGTAGAATTTAGGCCAAAGGCCAAGCACTGGGACCTATGAGGTCAGTTACACACCAGCAGTCAATAGGCCTAGGTCCATAGGCTGTTTGGCGAGGGTAGTAGCCTAGGCCTATATGCTTTTAGGCCTACTGCTGTAGGCCAATTGCAGATGTGGATCGGAGAAAGCTGTTCTCGTCTAGTTTTCTACTGTAGAGGTAAGTTATTTAAACTAGACCATGTTTTTTTTTTCATGCTGTACTGTAGAGTAAGTCATTGAAATTAGACCATGTTTTTTTATGCTCTTCTGTAGAGGTAAGTCGTTTAAACTAGACCATGTTTTTTTTCATGTTTTGCTGTAGAGGCAAGTCATTTAAGCTAGACCATGTTTTTTTTATGTAGAGGTAAGTCTTTCGAACTGGACCGTTTTTTTTTACGTAGAGGTAAGTCTTTCAAACTAGACCATTTTTTTATGTAGAGGTAAGTCAAACTAGACCATGTATTTTTTTACGTAGAGGTAAGTCTTTCAAACTAGACCATTTTTTTTTATGTAGAGGTAAGTCTTTCAAACTAGACCATTTTTTTTATGTAGAGGTAAGTCTTTCAAACTAAACCATTTTTTTTATGTAGAGGTAAGTCTTTCAAACTAGACCATGTATTTTTTTACGTAGAGGTAAGTCTTTCAAACTAGACCATTTTTTTTTTTTTTTATGTAGAGGTAAGTCTTTCAAAACTAGACCATTTTTTATGTAGAGGTAAGTCAAACTAGACCATGTATTTTTTTACGTAGAGGTAAGTCTTTCAAACTAGACCATTTTTTTTTATGTAGAGGTAAGTCTCTTCTCAAACTAGACCATTTTTTTATGTAGAGGTAAGTCTTTCAAACTAGACCATTTTTTTTTATGTAGAGGTAAGTCTTCAAACTAGACCATTTTTTATGTAGTAAAGTCTTTCAAACTAGACCATTTTTTATGTAGAGGTAAGTCTTTCAAACTAGACCATTTTTTTATGTAGAGGTAAGTCTTTCAAACTAGACCATTTTTTTTTATGTAGAGGTAAGTCTTTCAAACTAGACCATTTTTTTATGTAGAGGTAAGTCTTTCAAACTAGACCATTTTTTTATGTAGAGGTAAGTCAAACTAGACCATGTATTTTTTTACGTAGAGGTAAGTCTTTCAAACTAGACCATTTTTTTTATGTAGAGGTAAGTCTTTCAAACTAGACCATTTTTTTTATGTAGAGGTAAGTCTTTCAAACTAGACCATTTTTTTTTATGTAGAGGTAAGTCTTTCAAACTAGACCATGTATTTTTTTACGTAGAGGTAAGTCTTTCAAACTAGACCATTTTTTTTTACGTAGAGGTAAGTCTTTCAAACTAGACCATTTTTTTATGTAGAGGTAAGTCAAACTAGACCATGTATTTTTTTACGTAGAGGTAAGTCTTTCAAACTAGACCATTTTTTTTACGTAGAGGTGTCCTTCAAACTAGACCATTTTTTTATGTAGAGGTAAGTCAAACTAGACCATGTATTTTTTAATGAGAGGTGTCTTTCAAACTAGACCATTTTTTTTTTATGTAGAAAAGTCTTTCAAACTAGACCATTTTTTTTATGTAGAGGTAAGTCTTTCAAACTAGACCATTTTTTTTATGTAGAGGTAAGTCTTTCAAACTAGACCATGTATTTTTTTACGTAGAGGTAAGTCTTTCAAACTAGACCATTTTTTTTTATGTAGAGGTAAGTCTTTCAAACTAGACCATGTTTTTTTTTTCCATGTTTTACTGTAGAGGCAAGTCATTTAAGCTAGACCATGTTTTTTTTATGCTTTGCTGTAGAGGTAAGTCTTTCAAACTAGACCATGGCTTTTTCCATGCTCTAGTGTAGATTTAAGTCATGTAAACTAGACCATTTTTTTCATGCTCTGCTGTAGAGATAAGCCTTTAAGACTGGACCAGTTTTTTTCATGTTCTACTGTAAAGTCTTTTAAACTAGACTATATTTTTATGCCCTAATGTAGAGATAACTCTTTCAAACTAGACCATGTTTTCTGTCATGTTCTACTGTAGAGTAAGTCATTTAAGCTAGACCATTTTTTTTCTCATGTTCGGACTCATAAGGCTAGGCCTATTTCTAGTGTAGAGAAAATGCTTCCATTGTGTCTTATTGTGAGAATATAGGTATTTCCAAGCAAGAGCTCCGCAAGGACTATCAGTGTGGAAATTGATTTTTCCTCTACTTTTAGTGTTGATGATGAAGGAGGTGGTGTTGTTTTTTGTCGGTCAGTCATTATTATTAACCTCATATCTACCCAGCATGGTTGGGGACCCTTTGGAATGCAGGGTTTTGGGTGTGGGAAATCGCTGAGAGAAAGACCGGACTGTCATGTTTTTGTCATGGAGTGGTTCTGCTCATGAACAAGTCATCAGGGAGTCATATGTTCAAGGAGGGGCTGGCTAAGGAAACCTATTGTAAAAGGAACTATACTAACCTAACATACCCTATCCTAACCTAACCTAGCAGGCCCTGTTATTTATTCGTGGGGCTCCACCCCCTGGACCTCCTGGTGAAGGAAACTCCACTTTTTACCAAAAGCTCCCCTATAACACTGTTCATGCACAGTAGCATTCCAGGATGGCCAGCATACAACTTTTGAGGTTAATTACAGGTTAATTACATTTGACCACCAAAAAACAACAGTAAATTCTTAATAAGCAACCAAAAAACTATAGGAAAAAAATTTCCAAAGTAATACCCCATGCAGAGTTATTGCTTAGTTTTACAAGTCATTTAAACTAGACCATGTTTTTTTTCATGTTCGGACTCATAAGGCTAGGCCTAGGCCTATTCCCAGTGCAGAGGAAATGTGGTAGAACTATAGAACATTCTGTGATAAAAAGCATAGCAGGAATGTTTTACTCCAGGTTTAGATATATAGACCTATTGAAGTCTTTAGTTTACCCTAGTGTAGAGAGTGTTTAGATAAAGATTTTGAAGTCTTACTATGATTGAATTTTTTGCCAGTAAATTTTTCATTTAAACCAGAGGCTAAATGTATATCAGATTTGAAAATAATTTTCTTATGTTTTACTGGGTTTCTGATGTTGATTTTGGTAGCAAATTCACAATGTGAGAACTATTGCCCTCTACTACATCCTGCAATTATGGGGAACCACAGTGGGAAACTTATAGTTGGGGGAATACACAAAATGAGTGAAACACAGGGATGTATTCTAACCTCATCTAACATAGGATACCAAGTCCTTACGAGGTTGGGTAGGCCTCACCCTTCTGGCCAAACCCAACCCCCATCCGAATTAACTTGGGCCACTGTAAATTAAAATGAATAATAGGGTTGCAACTTGACTGGAGTACAGTACACTTAACCAAATCTAGGATGCCAGGTCCTTACCTGCTTGATTTGGTTATACCCTGCCCCCTGGACCTCCCCTTCCCCCCACCTAACCTAACCTAGGGTACCATAAATCATAAAAGTGAAATGCAGAAATAAATCCTGACTTTACATTTTCCTCTGGGTCCTAACTGGCAAAGGGACACCCATTGTCTTGTACACCGCATGTTCATTACCTAAAGGCCTGGAAGTAAAATAGAAATAAGTTTGTTCCTCGTGTTCCAGTCTTGGTAATTCCCTTCAGTTAGTCAAACTGTTTGGTGGATTTGAGGTATTTTTCAGTGGAAGGGATTATGGTACTTCCAGACAGCTAAAGTTTTTTACATCTTGATTTGCATATAAGATTAGTAAAGCGTGTACTCTCCCTATCAGCAGTTCATACTCTCAAGGCGGTTACTATTGTTAAACTATCAGATGTTGAAAACTGGGAGTGTTTATTAAACATCCAGGAACTTTGTCAGAGAATTTGCTAAGTTTTTATTGGCCAATAAGTTGCCTAACTATTGCTTAACAGGAAATTAAGATGATTGCGCAAGTGCCCATGTATAGGCTAATACATGCAGTGAAATCAAATAACACTAAAAATAACAACACTGGGCATAAAATGTGTTGCATGTCTTCATAATTTGTATCAGTAAGTATGTGACGTTCATTTAGCCTAATTCTCAAGTTTTCTATAGACAAATGCCACAATGACCATAATCTGATCATAGTTTTGCAGATGTGGCCCATGTGGGCCTATTCTGTTGATTCCCCTGCCTCTCTCTCTCTCTCTCTCATTCTCTCTCTCTCTCTCCCCTCTCTCTCTCTCATAGTGTGATGTTTGTTGGCCACGTAGCCTGCCTTACCAGTTTTACAGGGAAAAAGCTTAAAGTTTGATGTGTTATACAGTTATTTATATTGTTATGTAGCTTATATATATTACTGTATTTGATTAATTTGTAATCTTGTGATAGATTATTTTTTTTTTGTACATTTTAACCATATGTTATTTAGGCTTTTATCATGTTTATTTTTTTATCATTCTTAATTCATCATTCTTAATTTTTTTTAACCCATATCTCAAGCTATTAAGGGGGACTCTCAGGGGAAAAGTTAAGTATATCTTATTTTAACCAGACCATGGAGCTGTTTAATATTCTCCGAGGGCTTGCCCAAGGATTAGGTTTATTTTTACGTAAGCAGAACCAACTGGTTACCTAACAACGGGACCTACAACTTATTGTGGAATCCGACCACATTATGACTTCAGAAATGAATTTCTATCAGCAAAAATTCCTCAAATTCTTCATTGGCCGGTCGGAGAGTCGAGAACGTTAACAGCTAAGTTAGCCGAGAGCTCTACCCACCCCTCCAATGAAGAACCAAATGTTTTTTCAGGGGAGTTGGGACCACAAGAGATAAGTGATAAGCGGCATAAATCGTAGAGTGAAGACAAATATTGTATTCCAACCTTACTTGGTACTGTACTGGGTCTTAGCTGGCTGGGTTTGGATGCCCCATGCTTAAGTTGATGTAGAGCATGCACATAAGCTGAAATTCAGGGGTACAGCTTAACATCTTAGGACTTATGATTCTGACTTGTAGATAGGCATACACTAAACATATTGCTTTTTACAGACTTATGATTCTGACTTGTAGGTAGGCATACACTATACATATTGCTTTTTACAGGTAACATAACTTTGCAAAGTCAAAGCTGTGGTTCACTGTTAGAAGGAGGGTATACAATGCTTGTGATATCTTGGTTTGGGCATCCTTTAGTGGCTTTTAAGATATATGTATGCCACAGTTTGACCCACTTTTCCAAAACTGTTACATAGTAACCTAATGAACTCATTCTGTTGACCAATCTGACTTGCTATTCTGATCTTCACTGTATGAAGATTAGAATTACAGTGTGCTGATTGGCCAAGAGATTTCCCTGGTGGCAGAGTGGGGTGAGAATTGCTGAATCATCCCGAGTATCTTCGTGATGGTTCTTGCTCGTGATGGGAACCCTGACATTTTTTCCTGGCAGTGTGTGTTAGTAACCTGTGGCATGATGGAAATTAAGCTATGGTAGTTGTTTTCTGATGACACCAACACCTCCCAAAAGTGGGGGAGGAATGTGCCTAGTTTCCAGACTTAAGTTTGAGAAAGAATAGTAATGTGTATGAATCAGTGTTAAATACGCCCTTTCAAGGGCAATGTTCCATGACATTACCAGCTCCAAAGACACCTATTGTTAAAGGGAACTCTATGATGGCAGTGGCCTGTGGCTTTACAAGTGATGCAGTTAAAATGCTTAGTAAAAATAATATTCCTTGGCTGTATATACAGTTGTTCTCAGCTCTATATGTCTAGCATTCACACTGCATCACCGCAGGTTGATGTTATGCCTAGAAATATCTTGAATAAACAGATTATGTAAAGTGTTTATGAAAACCATAATTGACATGCTTTCAAATATAGGAATTGACAAAATTCCACTTAATATCTTATTGAACAGTTGTATCTTAAAAATAAACTTATGTATGAAATTCATGAACATAAATCCAAGATTCTTGAAAATAAGAGAAAGATAAAGATTTCCTCTATTTTTGAAATGGAACAAGAAATAGTCCTGGAGGGAACTATAAAAAAAATAATCTTGTAAATTACTGTATGCTTTGATAACACCATCTCCCCCCACTTAAAAATTATCCCCATTTTTTTTTTTTTTTTAATATAGCCTGCTGAGGTATTATGCACCAACGTTGAGCTTAGGTTGTCTGTGTATCATACAGTCCACTCTTACCTTTACAGTTGGAATCTGTTTTCTGCAAATATTTCTGGGTACTCCATTCGATGGTAGCCTAAAGAAATTGTGCTTATTCTTCTTAAGTAACTTGCTTGCATAAACAATTGGAAATATGACATCCACAAATTCTAGCTCTAGTATGATGTAATTCTTGTTTGAGTCTGTTACTCATAATGACAATACATTTCCTAACAAGTGCTTCAGTGCCTTTTGTTGAGGTTCCTTCCACTCAACCTTGTTTGTTTGGCTCTTCACTAGGTCTGTCAAAGGCACTGCAGCACCTGTGTAGTTGTTCACAAACTTCCTGTATTAGTCTGTCAAACCTAGAAATGATCCTACATGTGTCTTGGCCATTGGTAGTACTGTGTCCAGGATCTTCATCAGCTTCATGACATCAAAGACAATCCTATCCTATTACAGCTGACCTTGTGTTTGAGGAATTCCACTTCGCTGTATCTGACATAACAATTGGATAGTTATTTAGTTAGGCCTGCTTCCTTCGCTGTAGGATAGGCCCTTTATTCTCTTGGTGTGCCCTTCCCGTTACGCTGTGAGAATTAACATGTCATCCACAAAATGGTCAGTGTTCTTGCCCCCCGCCAGCATCATCATCATCACCCTGTTGAAAATTGGCGCAAAGTTCATTTATTCAAACAGCGTCAGGATCTGCTAGTATCCCTTGCTCAAGTCCACTTTGGTGAAAAATCTATAATTTTGAAGTTTTGCCTTCATAGCCTCAGGATCTCTGATGGTTTTGTTTTCAAACCTGATTTTAGCATTAAGTTGACAGTAATCTACACAAAACTTGTTTGATCCATCATTCTTCCTCACCATCACTAATGGCGAGCGTTCTGCAGATGTTGACCTCTCAGTGTTTCTTATGTCAAGCATTTCCTCAACTTCTCCCTGGATCATTTCCTCTGAAGCATATGGAAAATAGTACATGTATGCCTCTACTGGCTGTTCTATTGTTATTTTGGTGCAGTGTTCTCCCAACAAAGTCCTTCCTGGATTGCTGGTAAAGAGGTCTTGGTATTCCTCCAGCAACTTTTATGCCTGCTTTTTCTAATGCTTTCTCTTTGATGACAGGCAGTACCAGGCATTTCTCTTCTTTGACAGCAAGCTGCTGCTGCTTCATTCACTTCCTTCTTGTGGCCAATCAGAATGTTTGCATGAAGTTTTCAGTTCTCCTTTGACATCAGTCTTTAGTCCTTGTGATTAACCACTACCTTGACTTCATATGGACCTCTCCACTGCAACATCAGCATGTTTGCCTATGTTGGTAATAACACTAACACTATCTCTCCCACCTTGAACTGAAGGTCTCTGTTCTCCTTGTCGTAGTAGTGCTTCTAGCATCCCTATGCCACATGCAGAGACTCTTGGGCTAGTTGACAGGTCTCTTCCGAGTGATTCCTCAGCTCCAGCATGTGCTGGTAGATGTTGTACACTTCACCCTGACAGTCTCTTGTGCATAATTTCTTGAGAATCAGCAATGGTCCTCACACAATCCTTCCATATAGTACAGTACCTCAATTGATGAAAACCTGGTCTACAGCTGTGGTACTTCTTGATATGCAGACAAGATCACTGGTGGGTACCAATTCCTCAGTCTGTCCTGGCACCTCTTCAGCATAGCTTTCAGCACACTGTTGATACTTTCACACAAGCTGTTGCATCTCAGGTTATATGAAGTTGTAAACGGCTGCCTGGTGCTCTCCAAATGGCTCAGCTCGCTTATCATCTCAGAGGTACGCTGGGTATCTTGGTCACCTAGCATTTCCTTGGGAAATCCTATCCTGCTGAAAATTTCAAGTAGGCGTCTGCTGCCCACTTGGTATCTCAGCCTCAGCTTTAAACATTTCTTTGTGGCACTTGTACCTGGAATGTCTAAGAATGTTTCTAAGAATGTTATCTAGGTACATAACTTGTAACTCGCCCACATAGTAAGGAGTGTTTATATAAGTCTGCAACTGGATATCTATGGGTACTCCTTTCAGCAAGTGCATAGACTAATTTCTTATCAGTCATTTGGTCCTCAGGTACCAAACTTATTTACAACTGTGCTTGTACAACCTGTATCTCATAGGAAAGTTACCTTCTCCTTGCCTACATAACCTTCACAAGTAAACTAAGGTGCCTCTTCCTTTGATCTTCAGACTTGCATGCTCTTAACAAAACATTGATGAAGTTTACAGTACTATTTGCATTTTGAAGTGAAGAGGGGACTTTTTTTTATTTTTGTGATTATCAAAAAATTTCAGACTAGCAGCCAAAGAAAATTATTTGCTTTTTAATTACCTACTTGATTTTCCATTGAAGCCCTCTTGGGCTTATAGTCTGTTGACTGTTGATAATGGTTTCAGCTGAAGATTTAAAGAAAATGATCAGCAGCGATGCAAAATCATGGGTCCTACATCCTGTCTAACAACTGTTGTTATAAAACGATAAATAAATTAGGTAATTGGTTGATACTGGGATGATTAGTTAAGTAAAAATTTGGGTAGTTTTTGGGCTGTCTTTGTTTTAATTTCTCTTCAAGCCTCTCTTGTATGAGTTGACTTCACACCTGAATTTGGAAGGCAGCTAGGATTTTTGGTTTCTGACTGTTAAGAGAGTTTGTTGCAGCTGAAATCTCACAGTAAAAACAAAGGCCAGTATATACAATGCTTTTATACAGTAATCTGCTATTTATTCGTATTCATACTGTCACTCTTTGAACATCAACATTATCCAAAGGCCTGCAGCACCATGGTATATATATAAAATATATGATACTATACTGTGCAGGCAGAAAGAGGCAATGGAAGTGCTGTTTACATCATTAGCACACTGAGAAAGGGTTATTGTGAGGCTGGTAGGCATGGGGAGCAGTTTTGGGGGTGAGGTTAGGGAGGGGTAAGTGGGTAGGGCTGGGCAGGCTTTTGTCTCCTTGCAAGCATTCATGACTCTGTTTATTGCTTTTAAGTGGTGAGACAGGTACATCATTACTACAGTAACATGGTAGAAGGTGCGTGGGTAGGCAAGAACTCATGTACTGTACATGTTATGTTTTATACCTTTCAGTGGCTGACAGAGATACTGTAAAAATCATACTAACATCATAAGAGTTTCATTCTCTCATTGGCTGCATTCGAAGAATACCACTGCACTTTGTGGCAAAGCACCTTTGCTCCTCATTTCAGTTGCCTGTCATTTCTTGGTAATCGTTTCATATTGCATCTCCTTTCACTCCACTTAGCCATCTGTTTTGCCTAATTTATTTTGTTCTTTTCTTCTTCAGTAGTGCCACTTCTAGCCCATGCAACATAGCAGGTCTCACCACCAACTTATGTATGTTGCCCCTTAATTCAATGACTCTCTTGTCTCAGGTTATGCCTAATACTCCCCTCCACATATTCCATCTGGTGTGAATTCTTTAATTAGCATCTTTATTCATATCATGCAGTGCATTTACATCTTTATTCATGCCATGCATGCATCTAATACATAACTCCATGTGTCTTGCTTTCTCTCTAGCTCATCTCTAGTTTCTGCCATCAAAATGTTGTCATTGTAGAGCATACACCAAGGGGGTCCTCCATTATATCCTTGGTCATTACATCTAGCACAATATTGAACAAGAAGGGGCTCGGAACTGAGCTTTGGTGCAGTTTTACCTTAACTTAGAAGCTGCTAGCCATCCCTACTGTACTTGTCACAGTTTTTGTTACATTTCCCTAACTCTTCTCACATTTTTGCAGTGTCTCCTGCTCCCTCAAACTTCTCCATACCTTCTAGGTACTCCTTTTCATATAGTGCAGCACTGGGTTGATAACCACCATCGAAGGACCTCTGCTTCTCTCTGCTGTCGGATTTACCTGGTGCTCAGAGAATCTCCATCAATTGTGACAGTCCCTTTCATCAAAAAAAAAGGAAAACTTAGAAGACCTCCTGTGTTGCTCTGTGACAGTGAAGCATAATCTGCATAATTGCAAAATAAAAGATTGGGAGGAGAGTACCTGTGAACAGTTTAAAGGCAGTTTGTGAGAGATCTGTAGTTCTGTTGAAGTAAGGTGGAGATGCAAGAAGGAAAACTTACTGGTCTATAATAAAAACAAAAAACAAAAATATTATTGATAATGTCTAGCCTTGGGTGTTTTTTTGTCCTATCATAAAAGTGGATATAGGTAATTCTAACAACACTCTCAGTTGAACAAATTTTTAACAAGCCAATTTATTTTAGAGGGGAGCTGTGCACTTGAGTGTGGTTATTGTGATAGAACATTATTGGTGTAGCACTTTCTGGTTTACTGCTCAGACATTTCAGCCACCTGCAGAGTTAATCCTTGGCTGTTATTCTTAGAGACGACTAGTATTAATGCTCTTGTGTTAGTTGAAGACTGTTTAAATTTTTTATAATGAATTCAGTCAGATTCCATCCTTTTAACATCATTAATTCATTAACTTTTTATGTACCCTTTAGATTTTTTTAGGTGTCATTTAATTATCATCAGTCTGTCAGTTTTTCACTATTTTATTTGATAAGATTTGCACCAATTATCAATCCTCTGGATGGTCTTTTCAGTCTCAGTGACTGGGTTTTAGCACTTAACATCATGCATTCATCCACCTCCATCCATAGTATTAGTAGGTGCTTAACCTCTTTCTGCAAGCTAGGTGTTTAGGCTGTGGGCTTGTCCCCTTACATAATGTTTTCAGTGACCAGCAGGAAATGGTATATTGCGAAAGGTGTTTTAGTGAGCCTAGAACTCTCTTGTGTAGCATTCCAGAGGGTAGTTTCAAGATTAGTTATATGAAACTTAGGCTGTCAAGCCAAGCATTAGACTCTCGGCCATTAAGTGCTAAAACAGTGAAAAGAGAGAGATGAAGTACTTGTGCTGCAAGATAAAGAAACCCAAATAGTAAAGGAGATGGAGTACTAGGATCTTAAGGTGGAACTGGGAGAAAACACTTAGAGAGGTTGGACAGAAAGTTTTAAAAGGGAACCAGGAGTGAAGGTGAAGTAAAAGGCTAAAAAGTGGATGCAGCCAGGAGCCGAAGAACGCTGCCAACACCCTTTAGTAATGTCGTCGGTGCGCTAGGTGAGGTGCACTAACTCCCTAAGGCAAGGGGGGAAGGTGGGGGGGGTGGTTAGTGTTAAGGGACTGTAGTCGATTTCAGTTTCACTGGTAACATGATTGCTGGAATTAATTCGCAGTATGTAGGTGATGAGACTTATGCAGTTGCTATGCCTGAACTACAGCAAAAGTAAGGTTTTAATGATTAGCCAGTAGTTACAGATGTTCCCAATCCATCTTTCATTTTGTAAAGGTAACGCTGTCCTTGAAAGATTCTGAAAATTTGAAAAGTTCTGGTGGTACATTGAAAAGGTTCTTAAAATTTGTTAGTGCCTCGACTCAGTTTTTTTCAACTCTGTGAACAAATAATGTATTACCTCTAGGAGGCTGGATATTATATGTAATGTAATATATACAGTATCTATAAAGATGCGACTTTAATACCAAATGTTCGAAATCTTTATTCTATCCCTGTTTGGTTCCTTGTTGCCCATCTAGATGTCAGTTATTTCCCGGGATCTTGTTAGATGAAATTATTCGAAATGGTTTCCTTCGTTCCAACAGTGATGCTGTTAATTATGATTCAGACATGCATTGTCAGAACATTCCCTGCTGGGCCAGCTCCCATAAGGATTAATGAATATCAGCTCTTGATTTTAAATGCCCGCGTTGAGATTAAGGGTGTCATAATGCGATACTACTGAGTACTGGAGATCTGTTCCCCTTAGGGTACTCTCTAGGCATGAGTAGAGATTCTTCGGCCCCTAGCTGCAACCCATTTCCTTCCTTTTATTGCACCTCCTTTCGTATTATCTTTCTTCCATCATGCTATCCACCCTCTGCTAACAATTATTTCATAGTGCAACTGCTTTGAGGTTTTCCTCCTGTTACACCTTTCAGACCCACCTACGCTCAGTTTCCTTTCCAGCGCTGAATGACCTCATAGGTCCCAGCGCTCGGCCTTTGGCTCAAACTCTGTATTCCATTCCATTCTACCAGAGATCTGCCATTCCATTCATAACTGTGGAAGGAGGCTGCAGGTAATGTTATGCTCTTTTATGCTTGGAAAAAATTTAAGTATACCTTAGTTTAACCAGACCACTGAGCTGATTAACAGCTCTCCTAGGGCTGGCCTGGAAGGATTAGCCCTCATTTTTACGTGGCTAAGAACCAATTGGCTACCTAGCACCCGGACCTCAGCTGTATTGTGGAATCCGAACCACATTATACCGAGAAATGAATTTCTATCACCAGAAATACATTCCTCTAATTCTTCATTAGCTGGCCAGAGACTCGAACTCGGGCCTAGCAGAGTGCTAGCCGACAACTCTACCGACTCATCCAACGAGAAACTTTTTATGCTTGGAAATTTGATAGACTGACACGCACTCCTTGACTTGGTTTTCGTGACTGTTTTGGCAACTGCTTGTTGCTATAAATTGCATGTTTCCGATATGCAATTTTCTCTGTTTGATGATGCCAGCACGTGTGTTTCTCCTTTTTCATTCGGGCCCCTCTATCTCTTGGACGCTTGCGTAGCACACATTAATGGCCTGGTATGCGTGTTTCGTATGAAATTTGAAAGTTAAGCATTAGGGAGGTCAGTGACCTTCGGTAACTTTGAATTTTTGCTTAGTGTTTATTTTGACTTAATATTCAATAAGTGTTGTAAGTTCTAAGAGTTCAGGAGGTACACAGCTATGCGTATCCCTATTCTTGGCATGATTCTGTGGGGTGTCTGTTAGGAGATGGTGGTTTCCAACATCATCTTTTTAGAACTGTTAAGAGACAACTTTTCCCCGTAGGCGGGTAGTGTCGTCGGTGCAACTCACGGGGTGCACTGTAGGCATTACTAAAGGTTCTTTGCAGCGTCCCTTCGGCCCCTAGCTGCAACCCCTTTCATTCCTTTTACTCTACCTCCATTCATATTATCTTCCATCTTGCTGTCCACTCTCTCCTAACAATTATTTCGCAGTGCAACTGCTTTGAGGTTTTCCTCCTGTTACACCTTTCAGACATACTCTCAGTTTCTTTTCCAGCGCTGAATGACCTCATAGGTCCCACTGCTTGATCTTGGGCCTAAACTTTATATTCCAATTCCCGTAAACAACTTTTAATTTTCCGGGTTCTGTACGAGATAAAATCTGTATTCCAATTCCAATGAACAGCTTTTAACTTTCATGGTTGTGTACGGGATAAACTCTACATTCCAATTCCAGTAAACAGCTTTTAACTTTCATGGTTGCTAACGAGATAAACTCTATATTCCAGTTCCAATAAACAGCTTTTAACTTCCACGGTTCTGTACGAAATAAACTCTACATTCCAATTCCAGTAAACAGCTTTCAACTTTCAATGGTTCTGCACGAGTAAAACTCTGTATTCCAGTTCCAGTAAACAGCTTTTAACTCTCATGGTTCTGTACGAGGGAATGCAGGAGGGATGGATGTGTCGGAGGGTGAATCCCGAAGGATCCCAGAGGATCCCGAAGGATCCTTTGTACCCTGGACGATTGTCCATTAGCCATCCATCTCCATCTTCATTGGAATTCTTGCTTGCCAGCCACATGTCAACACCAAACCATAATGTATTTATAACCTTCATTATGAATTCTGTTCGAATCAGCCTGACGCGAAAGGGAGGGAGGGAGGGAGGGAAAGAGAGGGAGAGGGGGGGGGGGGTTGGATAGTCAGAAGTTGTTGCATTGCTCCTCCGGGTTTGTGGAAAGATTCTTTTTCATGAGTAACTTCTCATGGAATGAATTTTTTTTTAGGTTTTTTTTTTTTTTATTGCTTCTAGTAGGTACGGCGAACTTTGGCCCATGCTGCTTCGCCTTTGGAATATTCGAGATGTGAATTTGACTTTTCTAATGTGTACTGTTTTCGACGTTTATTTCGGATGGAAAGAATTTTCATCGTATAATCAAGAATATATGTATATATATATATATATATATATATATATATATATATATATATATAATATTTAATGTATGTATGTTTATCTGTTTATTATTATTATTATTATTATTATTATTATTATTATTATTATTATTATTATTATTATTATTATTATTATTCAGAGGATGAACCCCATTCATAGGAAACAAGCCAACAGGGCCCCCTGACTTGAAACTCAAGCTTCCAAAGAATATGGTGTTCATTAGAAAGAAGTAACAGAAGTTGACGAGAAATACAAAAAGAAGAGATTACTTGTTAAAAAAGAAAAATGAATTAACAATTTAATAAACCGATGAAAATGTAAGTAAATTATTAAAATACAAGGACAGCTGCATTGGGGTAGAAATGCATCGCATCTTTGTTTGAACTTCTGAAGTTTCAGTTGCACAACATCCTGTGGGAGACTGTTCCAAAGTCCAACGGTGTGAGGAAGAAAGGACTTCTGGGACTGAGAAGTCCGACAGCGAGACATATTTACTGTACATTTGTGCTGCTGTTCAGCAGATCTGGTTGCTCTCGGCAGGAAAAGGGGATCAGGGTTCAATTGCGAATGCGAAAGATCTCTGTTAAAATACAGGTTTTGAAAAGTTGACAAATAAGAGACCATCCGTCGATGGTCTACCCCCCTACGTCAGGACACCTCACGTGGTGCACTGTAGGCATTACTTGAGGCCCCTTGCAGCCTCCCTTCGTCCCCTAGCTGCTACCCCTTTCATTCCTTTTCCTGTACCTTCGTTCATATTCTCTTTCTTCGATCCTACTGTCCACCTTTTCCTAACAGTTGTTCCATAGTGCAACTGCGAGGTTTTCCTCCTGCTGCACATTTTAAACCTTTTTACTGTCAGTTTCCGTTTCAGCGCTGAATGATCTCATAGGTCCCAGTGCCTGGCCCTTGGCCTAAGTTCTATGTTCTGTTCTCTGGCGACGGTCTGAGTCATAACTGCCAATAGTAGGAAACGGAAACGTCCCACCACGAGCCACTGTCTAAAAAGAGATCAATCTCTCTAGCAGAAGCGGATATCCACATTGGAGAACAGTATTCTAGCAAAGGAAGGACAAACGATCCAAAGCAGGTTGCAGTGATTTCATCACTTATAAATATATGAGGCCTTTCGTGCGATACCTAACTTTCTTTGCGGCATTTGCTGACACTTTCATTAGATGTTTCTCAAAAGTAAGACACGAGTCAGAAGCTACATCTAGAATAGTTAAAGCTTTAGACTCATTCAGCCGTGCCCCATCCACCTAAAGGGGAGGATGGGGAGGAAAATCTGTACGAGATCTGCTAATCAATAGTGTTTTCGTTTTACTGGAGTTCAGCCTCATACCTTACCGACTGCACCATTCACTAATACGCTCCATGACAGCTTCATTTCTCACAAGTGGAGACTTTACTACAGCATATTGAACAATCTTGTTTTCCAGGCCAACAACCAAATAACTTGCATCCACTAAAAATAACATTGGACCCAGGACGCTACCCTGTAGAACTCCAGACACATATCAAGAATATCCTAAACATCCCAAGAGCGAAATAGTTTTGTTTTTTTTTTTGTCGATCACTTCAGTTTGTGTCACCACGTTTACAGGAATCGATCATTCAGTCCATCCCGAAAATGTCGGTTAGCGCGAACACATATGCTAATGGAAGTAGAAATGAATTTATCTGGTTTTTGAAGGCGAAAAAAGATGGGTGGTTTTCTCATTTTTGAACATTTCATTTGTGATGGCAGAGCCAGCACCAGTGCACGTTGCACAACCATTTGCTTTGATGAATTATCAGCTCCGAACATATTCATATGCTGGCAACCTGCATTCGCATGACGTGTGCATGTCTGTGTGTTTGCACAGACCGGGTCTTCCCATTTTGCATTCCGTGTTATTTATCGCCTGCATCCGCCGCAACCCGTTTCATACAGAGGTGAGCGTTATTTGATGTCGATTGTTAATGTATAATGTAATACCAGCAAATTGCAAAGTTTAAAGGATTCTTTGATATCTTTAACATCGGGAATTTTTACTCACTCGCAATTATTTTTGAGAAACTTAAATAGATTGTTTTCCCCGTCAGTGTTGACGCTTTTGCGCTGTCTATGTTTGTACTTCGCCATTATCAAAGAAACACACGGGATATATTAGTAGAGACTTGTCTGATGGAATTTTAACGCAAGATCAAATATTTTGCGAATCCCGGTCATAAGCGCACGTTCGTGGACCGACTTTGGTATACAACGCGACCGGCCGTATCTTGGCAACCCGTCGGATTTTTTCTCATGATGAAAGATCTGGCGCGGTTTTTGAAATGCACTATTCTTGTATGCAGGCGTGTTCTGTTTGCATTCAGCTTGAAACACTTCCTGGCCTACCCTCCTTTTCATACACACGCGTGCGCACACGCACACTATATATATATATAAATATATATAGATACATATAAATATGTATATGTATACAAGCATTAAGCTACAAATGTCCAACAATATGCAATTCGCTGTACCTCGGAAATAATATATTTTCCTGTATGCTATCCGGAGGGGATTTTTTTTTTAGCTGATAAGTTCGTCGTCTCGTGGGCTGGAACCAAGGAAGACAAGAACTCAGGACTGCAGTGACGCGCATTAAACCTCACGTCCATCAGCTGTATATACATATACATATGACTTTTAATCACATCACCATGATTCATATACAATCAGTAAGCTACAAACGTCCTTTAATATCCAATTGGCTCTACCTCGGAAATAATATGTTTCGTATATATTTACAGGGGAATTTTTAGTTGATAATAAGTTCGTCGTCCCGTGGAGGGGCTCGAACCAGCAAGGACAAGAACTCAGGACTACAGTGGGACGCATTTGAAGTAACCACGCGGCCAGCAAGTGAGCATAAAGTGGATACCGTCTCCCCCATATACACCGTCGCCCGTCGAACTCAGGTGTTTGTATTTAGAGACGATACCCACCTACCTCACATAACTGTAGTGCGTTTGTCACGCAGCCATATTATGACTTTTTATCACATCACCATGATTCATATACAATCAGTAAGCCACAAACGTCCTTTAATATCCATTCACTTACCTCGAAATAATATATTTTCATATGTTGCCAAGGGAATTTTTAGTTAATAATAGGATTCGTCCCGTCCGTGGACTCAACCACCAAAGAGACAAGAACTCAGGACTACAGTGGACGTGATTTTAACTTTAGCGGCCAGCAAGTGAGGTATGGTGGATATCGTCTCCCATATACAAATCGCCCGTCGAACTCAGGTGTTTGTATTTTAGAGACGATAATCCACTCCATTTCCTCTGCCATGCTAACCGTAGTGCGTTTGTCGCACTCAGCCATATTATGACTTTTATCACATCACGTGAGTTCATATACAATCAGTAAATATAAACGTCCTTTAATATCTAATTTGCTCTACCTCCCGGAAATAATATATTTTCCTTGTATGTTTACTGAAGGGGAATTTTTTAGCTGATATTGTGCTTCAATGTCTCGCAGCGATCCAGCGGGCGATTGAACTCAGACTACAGTGGACGCAGCGACCACGCCAAAAACAGCAAGTGAGGGCATGGAGGCTGTCTTCATATAATGCTGTCGGTCTCAGGTGTTTGCATTAGAGACGAGCATTCACCACTGCCATGCTGACCGTAGGTGTTGTCAGACGCAGTTATATTATGACTTATTATCATCATACTATTATTCAGTGTAGCAAACGTTCTATTTACTTTACTCGGAAATAATATATTTTCATATGTTATCGGCGGGTTTTAGTTGATAATGTTTCGTCGTCCCGCGGCTCGAACCAGCGATGCGACAAGAAACGCGTCCACTGTAGGCCTTAGTTCTTGTCCTGCTGGTTCGGAGCCCACGGGACGACGAACTTATTATCAATTCAAAAAAATTCTTCGGTAAATATATACGAAAATATATTATTTCTGAGTGTAGAGCGCGGATATTAAAGGACGTTTGTAGCATTGATTGTATATGAATCACGGTGATGTGATAAAGTCATATTATGGCTGCGTGCGACAAACGCACTACACGGTTTAGCATGATGATGTGGGTGGATATCGTCTCTAAATACAAACACCTGAGTTCGACGGGGGATTTGTATAGGGGAGACGATATCCACTTATACTTCTCTCTTGCTGGCCGCGTGGGTTAAATGCGTCCACTGTAGTTCGAGTTCTTGTCCCGCTGGTTCGAGCCGGACGACGAGAACTTATTATCAACTCAAAATTCTTCGGTAACATATATGAAAATATATTAATTTGGAGGTAGAGCGAATTGATATTAAAGGACGTCTGTAGTTCCTGATTACATATACATATGTATACATATATATACTTATATATGTATAAACATACATATACTGTATATATATATATATATATATATATATATATATATATATATATATATATATATTATATATATATATATCAAGTAATTAAGTGCAATATCAGCACAGCATCAGTAGTTTAAAACTGCATGTTTCAGAAGACATAAGAACTCTATGGCTAAACTGCAGAACAACGCAACGGTTTGGTTATCCAAAGCTCGTTTCCATTTCGCTGACTCCCTCTGGTGGTGCTTGGTTAAAAAAAAATCTGTTCTAATCTTTATGTCTACAGTGTTAGGTATATATATATATATATATATATATATATATATATATATATATAGAGAGAGAGAGAGAGAGAGAGAGAGAGAGAGAGAGAGAGAGAGAGAAGGGACGAGCTTGGACGACCAAACCGTTGCGTTGTTCTGCAGTTTACTATAGTTATGTCTTCTGAAACGTACAGTACAATTAGCATCTTGTGGCGCTATGCTGATATCGCACTTAATTATTTCTTTTGATACTGCGTTGTGTTGTATTAACTCTTCACTTACCGTTCTGCAGTACAGTAATAACTAACGAAGTAGTGTTATGTAAGAATAACAGCTATATCAGCATCTGAAGAGCCCATTTCAACTAGGCCTCTGGGTTACAAGGAGAAATTTCTGAATAAACTACTATTTGTGACTGAAGATGTCAATGGGCAATTAAACTGAATGTTAGCTTTACAAGCCTGTTGCCATTTTGGAACTTAGGTTAATTTATATTTGTATATTGTCAATGGTGAATGTAACCCCGCATTTTCCCGCAAGAATGTTATTAGTTTCTTCGTGAACGTAAAGATTGTGTAGATAACGGATGCATTCCATGCATAATCATTACTCGAGATACGTCGTTGTGTCGCATAATTTTGTGATGATGGAAGTGGAAAACTCGGACACCTATGTGCTTTTAGATATATTGCTCTCCCTCCCCTCTCTCTCTCTCTCTCTCTCTCTCTCTCTCTCAGAACTTGAAATTGTTAGGAAAATGTAAGATTGTTAGCCTCTTCCTTGTCAGTGTCTAAAGTAGCTTGTCACGTGAGGAGAATTTTTGAAAATGGCTCATCCTTTGATACGAATCCATGCTCTTGTTTGGGGGGTTCTTAACAAAGGCAGCAAGATAATCTGATTCGTGTTTTGGGGGTACTTGACAAAGGCAACCAGATAATCTGATTCGTGTATTGGGGTACTTGACAAAGGAAGCCAGATAATCTGATTCGTGTTTTGGGGTACTTGACAAAGGCAACCAGATAATCTGATTCTTGTTTGGTGAGTACTTGACAAAGGCAACCAGATAATCTGATTCTTGTTTGGTGAGTACTTGACAAAGGCAACCAGATAATCTGATTCTTGTTTTGGGGTACTTGACAAAGGCAACCAGATAATCTGATTCTTGTTTGGTGGGTATTTGACAAAGGGAATCAGATAATCTGATTCTTGTTTGGTGGGTACTTGACAAAGGCAACCAGATAATCTGATTCTTGTTTGGTGGGTACTTGACAAAGGAAGCCAGATAATCTGATTCTTGTTTGGTGGGTACTTGACAGAGGAACCCAGATAATCTGATTCTTGTTTGGTGGGTACTTGACAAAGGCAGCAAGATAATCTGTTTCGTGTTTAGGGGTACTTGACAAAGGAAGCCAGATAATCTGATTCTTGTTTTGGGGTACTTGACAAAGGAAGCCAGATAATCTGATTCAAGTGGAAATACCTACAAACTAGAGTTAAATACTTGAATCATGACCATTAAGATCCAAATGGCCCTAGAAAAGGAGAAATGTAAAAGGAGATGACATACCAAGCACCAACGTTCAATAAGTTAACTGTAGATGTTCAGTTACTTTGCTACAACGATAAGGTAGTGAACATTTCTCATGTCCTTAGAGCATTACAAAGTATTTGGGCTCGGCTAACATTAGATAGCATCGTTCTCTCTCTCTCTCTCTCTCTCTCTCTCTCTCTCTCTCTCTCTCTCTTGTTTATGCATTTACTAACAATATCTTTTTCAACTTGTAATTATGTTATGTCTGTGTGTGTGTGCCGATGTTTATATATTTTGGGAAGTTTTTATGGCATGTTCTCTTGTTTACATTAAATAACGTAATTTTTTGTACGCCTCACAATGACGTTATAAAAAAAATCGTATTCCTTAAAACGACGGCGTCAATCAAAAATCGTGAAAAGTGCCGTCAGTGCACCTCATGCTGTGCAGTGTAGGCATTACTGAAGGTTCTTTGCAGCGTACCTTCGGCCCCCAGCTGCAATCCCGTTCGTTCCTTTCACTGTGCCTCCTTTCATATTCTCTTTCTTCCATCTCACTTTCCACCCTCTCCTAACAGTTGATTCATAGTGCAACTACTTTGAGGTTTTCCTCCTGTCACACCTTTCAAACATTTTACTGTCGATTTCCGTTTCAGCGCTGAATGACCTCATAGTCCCAGTGCTTTGGCCTTTTGACTGAATTGTACATTCAATTCAATTCGAAAGCACAGGGAACTCAATAAACGCAACACTGTTTACTGATGAATTTCGTCCGTCGCGAGTTGGGGAAGGTGGAGCTATGTCGGAGTGTGGGTGGTTGATGGGGAGGGGGAGATTTTAAAGACGCCGCAAAGCAACGACAAAAGTTTAACCGCAATTACATTTGCGAAGTCGAAGTCGAGGCCCAAAGGAAATTGGGGCAAATGATGTTACTATTTTGGATGATTTGTGGGAAGGCAGGAGTTAGCGCGGAAATGAACAAAAGGGGGGAAAAGAGGTCGATAGTTTTTTCACCCCTGTTTTCCTAAAGGTGGTTGGAAATGAAGGAGATTTCTTGCATTATCGTATAAGAGTAAGTCTGTCAACTTTTACGTGTGTCCGGATGCAGGAAATTGGGAGATTCTTGGATTTTCTCGTTTATTTTATTCACTGCTGTTTTGTGTACGTTTTTTCCTCTGGCACTACTGCCATTCTTGTCTGGTTCCTGGTTACTGGTTCCCGAACGCTAACTCCACAAACACACTGCAGCGTTCGTTCGTATTAGCTGCGGAGCTATGTAACTTTTCTCCTTCGTACTGTTAATCCATTTCAGTTTTCTATTAAAGGAAACTAGTGTCAATCCATTTCAGTTTTCTATAGGAGAAAGCTACTGTTAATCCATTTCAGTTTTCTGTAAAAGAAAGCTACTGTTAATCCATTTCAGTTTTCTATAAGAGAAAACTAGTGTTAATCCATTTCAGTTTTCTATAAAAGGAAACTAGTGTCAATCCATTTCAGTTTTCTATAAGAGAAAACTACTGTTAATCCATTTCAGTTTTCCATAAAAGGAAACTACTGTTAATCCACTTCAGTTTTCTGTAAAAGAAAGCTACTAATAATCGATTTCAGTTTCCTATAAATAAAACTATTGTTAATCCATTTCAGTTTTCTTAAAAAAAAACTACTGTTAATCCATTTTAGTTTTCTATAAAAGAACACTACTGGTAATCCATTTAAGTTTTCTATAAAAGAAAACTACTGTTAATCCATTTCAGTTTTCTATAAAAGAAAACTACTGTTAATCCATTTCAGTTTTCTATAAAAGAAAACCACTGTTGATCCATTTTAGTTTTGTATAAGAGAAAACTACTGTTAATCCATTTCAGTTTTCTATAAAAGGGAACTACTGTTGATCCATTTCAGTTTTCTATAAAAGAAAACTATTGTTAATCCATTTCAGTTTTCTATAAGAGAAAACCGGAGATGGCTATTTTTCTGTCCGTCCGCACTTTTACTGTTAATCCATTCTAGTGTTCTATAAAAGAAAACTATGGAGATGGCTTTTTGTCTGTCCGTCCGCACTTTTCCTGTCCGCCCGCAGATCTTAAAAACTACTGAGGGTAGAAGGCTTCAAATTCGTATATTGATCATCCACCCTCCAATCATCAAACATACCAAATTGCAGCCCTCTAGCTCCAGCAGTTTTTATATTATTGGAGTTTAAAGTTGGCCATGATCGTGCGTCTGGCACGCTACAGGTGCCAAGAACGCAGGTCACCACGGGCCGTGGGTGGAATTTTCATGGGTCGCTGGTGAGAGTCTCATACAGTACTTGTTTCCATATGACACTGACTACCCTTGTTTTTCACTTTATATTCTCGTTTCTGAGTATTTAAATCGTCTTTAGCTTTGCTTTCTTTCAGACTAAATTGAGTGTTTGTGTTATTCCTTGAACTTTAGCCTTTCCTGCAACAATTACTTAAAATAATTCTTCGGAAGTATATTCTTTAATTTTGTGTTTTTTCGTTATCGCTTATCATAAGCTTGTTTTTACTGAAAACTGATAAGTAATTTCTACTTCACGTTTTACTTTTACCCTCCGCCTCTTTACTTTTCCTGTTACGTTTTACTTTTACCCTCCGCCTCTTTACTTTTCCTGTTACGTTTTACTTTTACCCTCCGCCTCTTTACTTTTCCTGTTACGTTTTACTTTTACCCTCCGCCTCTTTACTTTTCCTGTTACGTTTTACTTTTACCCTCCGCCTCTTTACTTTTCCTGTTACGTTTTACTTTTACCCTCCGCCTCTTTACTTCTTCCTGTTACGTTTTACTTTACCCTCCGCCCTTTACTTTCCTGTTACTGCTTTACTTTACTCCTCCGCCTCTTTACTTTTCCTGTTACGTTTTACTTTTACCCTCCGCCTCTTTACTTTTCCTGTTATTGTGTTAACAAAATTCGTCACTTTCAAGGCTAGTCTTATGTAATCCTGCAATTTTCTGTTAGGGGATTCAAGTCCCTAAAGTTACCTCCTGATCTCTTATTTTCTGTAATGTCTTACAGGAGAATGAGTTTTACCTGTATATCATTATTCACATATTCATTACCAATCATATCATTAATTTATATGTTTCACCTTCATTATGGCGCTGAATAATCCTGATGGGTTCCGACGCTTGGTCTTCAAGACCTAAATTTCATAATCAATCAATCAAACCTCTTTCCTTCGGGTCCAACATATTCAGCCTGGCCTTCACCATTTTGACTGTTTATTTCTATTCAAGGACTGTTTTCCTTTCCTGTAAGTAATGCTTAATATAGTTCTTTGTGAACCCACACTTCACTGTTGTACCATTGCAGTCTCATGCTCTTGTCCAGATATCCCTTGAGAACTATAGTGTTACTACTCTACTTAATTATTATTGAAAGTAGCATTGTGCCACTTCACTAACTTTTTTTTCTGACACTGAATGTTACTATTTTACTAAACTTTTTACCTGCCTTTTGCTTTTTGCCATTATAGGGGTAGTGCTATATGTCCTGCACTACCCAGGCTAACATAATTCTTTACTGCTAGTCTTATGTATTCTCGCGGTTTAGTGGTCCTTGGAACAAGGTGTGGCAGACAGGTGGTTCAAGCTGTGGGATGGTCCCACATTAGACCTATTCACCACAGCAAGGAACAACAAGCCTCCCCTGTACTGTTCTCCAGTCCTTGACCAAAGGTCCTTCTCATAAGACACCTTCCAGCACCCTTGGGACAACAAGAACATGTACACTTTTCCTTCATTCAGCCAGCTGGAGAAGTTCATCAACAGGCTGTTTGTGTCCCACTTGTAGCTCCAAAGTAGCCCCTGGCAGAATGGTAAGCAGACCTCCTCCACCTGCTAGTGGATGTACTGAGGGAACTCCCACTCACCCCCACCCTCCCTCCAGCTTCATGGGTGGAGGCTATCCATTAGCTCCTTAGAAAGAAAGTTTTTTCAGGGAAAGTTGTAAAGGCCACTCTGAACCTCTCAGGCTCTCATCCCTCAGACTGTGCCAGGGAAATTGGAAGGTTTTTCTTTGCTGGTGCAGTGGCAGGGCACTCCATCCCCTCAAAGCATATTATGTGAGGGATGTAGCAGATTTCCTCCTCTTCCTGCATCAGGAGGGGTCCCTGTAGGTGTCAGCAGTTAAGGGACATAGGACCACATTGGCTTGATTGTTCAAGTCCAGAGGCATAGACCTTTCGTCTTCATGGGAGTTGTCAGGCTTGATAAGGAACTTCGACAGGAGTTGCCACCCACATGAACTGAAATCCCCAGAGTAGGATGTAACCATGGTCCTAGCCTCCTTGAGATATCCACCCTACAAGACCCTCAGGAGTGCATCAGACAGTGAAGATGGCGTTCTTGTTGGCCTTAGCTTCTGCAAAGAGAGTAAGAGAGTTACATGCCCTCTCATATATCATCATCTCCACAGTTGGATGTGTATGGGGTTCACTTTCCTTCCAGAGTGCATTGCAAAGACCCAGAATCCAGCCTCTCACGACTTTGTGGGAGATGAAAAAGAAGAGATGTTACCATTCCCAGTGAGGGTTTTGAGAGCTTACCTCATATGTACAGCCCTCATAGACTGACCTGCAGGAGACTGTTCTTAAGTATGGGTTGGGAGAAGAGGGAGATTTCTAGGAACCCCATATCCTTCTGGTTGAGAGAAGTGATTATGAGGGCATACCAGCTGGACCACAACAGAGAATTTTAACCAACCAAAGTAAGGGCTCATGACATCAGAGGTATAGGACCTTTTGTGGCATTCAAGAAGAATCTCGGTCGTCCAGGTCTTCCGGGAGGGAGTCTGGAAGAGACGGACGACATTCACCTCCGTTTACCTCAAAAACTTAGCACACAGGTCCTTGGATACCATCACTATGGGGCCAGTAGTGGCGGCCCAACAGGTGATATGAGGACACACAGCTCTACAGGAGCTCTGTCAAGAAGAGAGAGGAGACGACATCGCAGACATCATGAGTGGTCTTGGTGAATAAGGTTTCAGATATACTGAACCTTTGCATATACTTAAACGGACAGTTTGGAAGGTACTCTTCCACCTGCTTACCCAGGAGAGATTGTCCGCCTACCTCAGAGTTAGGCGCCATATATGAAAGCGTAGGTTTGTATAGGTGTTGGAACAAATAACAAATTAAAAAGAAATGCGTATTTTTCATAACATACGAACCCCCATTTTAATATAGATAAATGTACCTTCCTGGTACCACCCTGTGTAGTTTCGATCTCCCACTATGCCTAGGAGACAGAGTGTAGCTGCAGACGGGCTGACTCACACAATGAGAGAAGGTAGGCCGTCCCTGGTCACACTTGACCATAGGCCTAACGGTAGGATTTTGCTTTTTCAGGGACGAATCAGAACAGCCGAAGAACCACAAGTGCTAATATTCCATGTATGAAAGCACAGGTTCGTATGTTAGGAAAAATATATATTTTTTTAAATTTATTTCTCGACTGTTCTGAGGGTGATATTGGTGCTCATTATAAATCGTTCATTCATCCTTTTTCTTTCGGACTTCATCCTATGTGTCTTGTCATTAATAAAGCTCAATTTTATTGACAGATTTTCATTTAAATACGTTAGCACATTCATCGTATTACGGTTCTGAATGGCCTTGTCGGACTTAGTGCCAGGGTATTGGCTTTAACCACCATTTACTCTCAAATGTTGAGAGAGAGAGAGAGAGAGAGAGAGAGAGAGAGAGAGAGAGAGAGAGAGAGAGAGTCACAACGAAGGAAAATTACCATGCTCGAATAGTGTTGTTGCAAAGGACAGAGTGTAAGTGGCATAAAAAAAATGTTAAACTCTTAGAAATCTCTGCGCCCATTCAAAAGTAAATTGGAAACAGATATTTTAGCACTGGAAAGCAGCATAGGAATATTATACGCGCATAGGTACAGCAATGATATTCAATTTTACTTAAAAGTACACACGAACTTATCTACGAACGCAAGGGTCTGTTATAACTCGTCTGGAGGGGTGGGGCTGTATGACGACTCTAGTTATTCGAAGAATGTCCAACTCTTCTTGCTTGCAGTGTTACCACAATCCCGTGACTAATGCTTTTGTTGCGTTGTTGCCATCTTGAGTTTCGCTTCCGCGGTTTGCCAACTTGGCTCTTTTTGTTTTCGTTGTCAAACGTTCCTTATCATCCCGTTAATATGCTTAGGGAAACGACATTCAAGTTCGCTGGCATGTACAAGTTGCACGCTCATACACGCATGTAGGATTTGTGTTCATTCGCATATGTTGAGGTAGCGTTTTACATTTTGTGAATGTACCACTGAACCAAAGTACAAAGGTAACGCGAGAAGTGTATCTGTGTCAGTGAATATACTGTATGATTGTGCCACTTAACTTACTCGGAATATGCATGAGCAAGTGATCACTCGCATGTTCAGTGAACAAATGAGATATTTGTATTTTAGGTGCATTCTTGTCTGTAGCCAGTATGTAGGTATCGTAAAAATAGCATGGGTGTTAACGCTAAGTTGACGGTAGTTATATAACCTGCAATCACAATTATAATTATTCGTAACTGGCATGCACTCACGTGGATCTGTCGTATTGGACTTTTAACCTTACAGAGGCGAAGAATGAACTAAAATTCAGGCAGTAGCGTTAATGTAAACAAATAACAACCACAAGTAACGGGTGTAAAAGAGAGAGAGAAAGAAAATTGTGCCTGAGCGTACCCTGAAGCCAGGGAACCCAACTAGACAAGACTGGCGAAGGCAACGGAACACCCCGAGGTTCAAGAACTTACTGCAAGTCTTATGGCCACCTGCCTGCCACCTGAAGTAACATATTCAAGAAAAGCAGTCGAGATGAAAGAAATAGGCGCTGAACTCAAACAAAACGTGGTTTTGTTAAATGGAATAGGAAGAATGCCGCTCTTAGAGAGATGATTCTTGAAACCATGCTCTCTCGACGACATTTCGTAGAATAGAATGTGTACTCAAGTGGTGCACTTTAGGCATTACTTTAGGTTCTTTTTGCATGTGCCTCTTCCATGCCCCAGATGCAACCTCCTGCTTTCTTGTACCTCCTTCATATTCTCTCTTCCATCTTACTTTCACCAGTAGTCATTTTAGATATTTCTTTAAAGGTGGGCCAAAGGTTTAGAACTTATGTATATTAAAAGAAGTTACAATTTGTATTATTTAGAGGGTAGGGGGCCGCAGTAAGGGATCCTCAGAGAGATTTTAGAAATTTGTGCGCATTTTGGAGCACTCCAGCTTTAAGAGGTGTTGCATTGAGTTAATGAAGTGCGCAAACAGGCACTCCACCTGCATGATATTATTATTATTATTACATATTATTATTATTATTATTTCCAAAGGCTGGGGCAAACCAAGTCTTGAGCGGGCCATCAGTTTCTTGAGGTGGCAAGTGCCCCCAGCCTCCCCTCAAATGACGCCCCTGCTTTCCAGCCTCTCGTAACAATTGATTCTTGGGGCAACTGGGAGGTTTTCCTCCTGGTACACCTTTCATACCTTTTACTGTCAATTTCCTTTTCAGCGCTGAATTACCTCATAGGCCTAAATTACATATTCAATTTTTCCAGCGCGGGCTTTTACTTCAAGGCGGAAATGTCACTGTAAGAATGAAATACTAACTCTTACAAGGAAAGAACTGCGAAATTATAAAAGAATGGGAAACCGGAAACTCTCAAAAGGTTAATTAAAAAAAGAATTATACAGCATTTTGTTCGAGGAGACGAAATGATTTTTTTCTTTTTGTAAGAGATCCAGTGACGATATTTACATTGTGCGTTTTGACGGAGGGATTTTTGAATGTTTTGCTCTGTCCTTAATTGACGTAATCTCAGGTCACGCGGGATTGGGTCTTTTTAAAGCGGGGTTCTATTCCGCTTTTTCTTGAAGCCTTTTCTTCAAAGCTTTTTCGCCAAGCTCTTTCTTCAAAGCTTTTTCTCAAAGCTTTTTTCCTCAAAGATTTTCTCAAACCTTTTTCTCAAAGTTTTTTCATCAAAGCTTTTTCCTCAAAGATTTTTCTCAAACCTTTTTTTCAAAGCTGTTTCATCAAAGCTTTTTCTCAAAGCTTTTTCCTCAAAGCCTTTTCTCAAAGCTTTTTCTGTTCCGCTTTTTCTCAAAGCCTTTTCCTCGAAGCTTTTTCTCAAAGCTTTTTCTCAAAACTTTTTCCTCAGCTTTTTCCTAAAGCTCTTTCCTCGAAGCTTTTTCCTCTAAGCCTTTCCCTCAAAACTTTTTTTGAAAGCCTTTTCTCAAAGCTTTTTCTATTTCGCTTTTTCTCAAAGCTTTTTACCTCGGAGCTTTTTCTCAGAGCGTTTTCATTAAAGCTTTTTCTTCAAAGCCTTTTCTCAAAGCTTTTTCTCAAAACTTTTTCCTCAGCTTTTTCCTCAAAGCTTTTCCTCAAAACTTTTTCTCAAAACTTTTTCCTCAGCCTTTTCCTCAAAGCTGTTTCCTCAAAGCTTTTTCTCGTAGCCATTTCCTCAAAGCTTTTTCTAGTCCGCTTTTTCTCAAAGCTTTTTCCTCAAAGCTTTTTCTAGTCCGCTTTTTCTCAAACTCTTTTTCAGTCCGCTTTTTCTCAGAGTCTTTTTCTCAAAGCAGTCCAGTAATTCCGAGTCAGATTGGCTTCATTAAAGTGTGTTTTGGTAAATTTATACCAGATTTACATTTTTCTGTTTTTGTGGCCAATAGGCCAGAACGGCAAGAGTACGAGAGTTTCGATTGCGTTTTCTAAAGAATTGTTACGATTTCCCCCTGCGAGACTAATTGGCTTGGGAGTCGACTCTCTTTTGGAGGATCGAAAATGTTATTGTCGTTTTTGAAATGCTCCCCGTTTCCTGTTATTTGCTTTTTCTGTGATGGAGATGTCTCTTGTAATTGCTTCGTTGTGTATGTGTGATTGTGCTGTGACGCCAGTTTTAGTAGCTAGTGTAATCAGTCAATCAATTGTGTGTTTGTGTGATTGCGGGTCGACATTTTCTTTTTTTATTTTCTCCTCCCCCGTGGTCCCGTTTCTTTCAACTGAACCGAAAGTAATGAGGAATTGTAAAATTAGGGTTATTGTATCATAGGCTTGCAAACGGCGTTTAATCTCTCTCTAAGTGGAAGGAAATGGGGAACAGCTTTGTAATGTACTGCAGTCAATTCCTGTACTGCTCATTTCACTAGCGGATACAGAAAAATTTATTAATACCTAATTTTCATATATATATATATATATATATATATATATATATATATATAATATATATATATATATACATATACATACACATACATATATTATACATACATATTAGTAAGTTGATCAACAATCAAAAAGCCATAGAATTCAACGAAATTTGCTTACAAGAAAAACTGCCGTAAAAGCGCATAGCCTGTATATATATGTATATATATATATATATATATATATATATATATATATATATATATATATATATATATAATAATTTCTATCCTAGATATTTATTTTTTTCCATTTCTATATTTCTTATTTATGCTATTATTATCTAAATCTTCAACATTATTATTTTGTCATTATTTTTCGTGGGGGTGGGGGGGGGCACGCCCAGATTCTCCCTGATCCGCCAGTGCCCCTTCCCCCGGTTGAACGAACAGCCTCTACACGGCTTGTCAGTCCGTCCATTGACGTCACGTCTACCATGTTTACGTAAAAATGAAATGTCAATTACCTAGTCATCTGGGGGATGTATAACACCCAATATTCCGTTGTTTTTCACGCGACCTTTATGACATTGTATGTGAGTCTCTTCCTGTCAGAGTAGGCAGTGTTTTTGTCCTTGCTTTGCTCTGCATAGTTATGTTAGTTATGTTGTGGCCTTGGGACGGACACTCTTCGTTGTTAACCGTTATTTAACGTTTTTTTTGTTTTGTTTTTTTGTAAAAAGTAACATAACATCAGTTGAGTGGAGCGATCTTTATATATGTATGTATATATGTATTTATTTTTATTTACTGACGCTTTTTATGTAAAAGTAACGTAACATCAATTGAGTGAAGCGATCTTTATACTGTATATACAGTATGTATATGTATATATATATATATTTATATTTATTTACTAACTTTTTTTTGTAGAAGTAACGTAACATCAGTTGAGTGAAGCGATTTTTTATATATATATATATATATATATATATATATATATATATATATATATATGTATGTATTTATATTTATTTACTAACGCTTTTATGTAAAAGTAATATAACATCAATTGAGTGAAGGATCTTTTATATATATATATATATATATATATATATATATATATATATATAATATATACAGTATGTATATATATTTGTATTTATTTACTAACTTTTTTTGTAGAAGTAAATATAACATCAATTGAGTGCTTATCTTTATATATATATATATATATATATATATATATATATATATATATATGCATATATATATATATATATATATATATATATATATATATATATATATATTTATATTTATTTACTAACTTTTTTTGTAAAAGTAACATAACATCAATTGAGTGAAGATCTTTATTTATATATATATATATATATATATATATATATATATATATATATATATATATATATATATATATATATATATATTTATATATTAACTTTTTTGTAAAAGCAACGTAACATCATTTGAGTGAAGGATCTTTATATATATATATGCATATATATATATATATATATATATATATATATATATATATATATATATATTATATATATACACATACATACATATAAAATTTCACATATACATACACGCATGTATGGATATGTATATAATCTGATACACGCCAGGGAGCGCGTACGTTTTGCATTATGTTCCTTTTACGCACGTGTGTTCGAGAAGCCAGGCAACAAGAGTAACACCTGGTTTCAATTCATTTGCGTCATTAAGGAGCACTGAAGCATTTTCAGTCGCATTATTAAGTCGCATGAGCTTAATCAACTTTGTCACACAATAGCCACCAAGTACTTAAAACCCTGCAAAGTGTATTCAAGGGGATTCGTTTGGATATTACACTTCATCTTTCTGCTTTCGTTACGGGAAAAATATATCAGTGTAGGTATAACAAGACTCTCTCTCTCTCTCTTTTTCTCTGTCTCTCTCCGTCCCCGTTTGGGGGGTAGCGCCGTCGGTGCACTTCATGCGGTGCACTGTAGGCTTTGAGGTTTTCCTCCTGTTACGCCTTTCTGACCTTTTTTGACTTTCAGTTTCTGTTTTAGCTCTGAATGGCCTCGTAGGTCCCAGTGCCTAGCAGTTGGCCTAAATTCCATATTCTATTTTATTCTGTTTTATCCCATTCTATTCTGTTTTATTCTATTCTATTCAGTTTTCTCTCTCTCTCTCTCCTCCGATATGTACCTCACTTGGAAAACTCTCTCTCCCTGATATAAAATTTCACTTGAAAACCTTTATGAAACGGCAGTGATGAAACGTGATGTCTCATCCATTCACTAAGGCAAAGTAGCTTGAATATTTGATCTGAAGTTGGTGTGTTTCGTTTCCCACCTCTGATTAAGTGGACGGTCACTGGTTACCTCTGGAAAGGATGAGTTATTTTTAATAGCTTCTCAGAAGTTCCTCTTGGCTTTGACCTCGTCGAATACTCGTCCGAGGATCAACTTATTATGCTGTTTGTTTTCTTTGCATATTTATGAAGAAGTTCGCCAACCCGTGTATTTTTATATTTTACTCTGGTAAGCCAGTTGTATTACGAAATAGTTTCTTTATCATCGATGTTGGTCATAAAAATTTCAGTGAATGGTAGATACATTATCTATCCTAGCGGAAATTAAGTCACATTTTTATAAGCGGCTTTTAAAGTTGTTTATTTATGCAGAAATATATTGCATCGATTTGTAATTTTGTTCCGTGATTGAATTTTACGCCAGTTTCAATTTCCGTCGAACCGTATATGCCGACTCATCTGCGTTGTTGCCGGACGGGAGCGATGTTAAAGAGAAGTGAATATTCTCCTACTCTTATTGACGTCATTCGAGTTCCGTAATCCGTTGCTCGCGGGTTGTGTCTCCTAAAATAACAAATGGGCAAATGAACGGTCTCGCAGTCTCTGGTCTCGACTCTGGGGGAAGACAAGAAACCGTCCATTCCTGGAAGCGAGATCGAGAGGACCTCTTTCTTACAATGCAGGGTACCATTGCACTCGCCAGCTTCGTTATATGCGGCGTTGAACTTGTGCGAAACTAGTGTTTTCTTTCATTAGTGTTCTAGGGTTTTAATCATAGAATTTTGCCTGGTTGGTGGAAAATATAATTTAGGGGAACAGATGGTGATTTCATAATTGATTAATTGCCAGATTCATTCACGTAGTGACTTTTTATTTTTTTTTTTTACATTCCTGCGAATGACAAAGGCCTCCGTAAAGTCACTTCATGTATCTTTCTTGTAGCACTTCTTTGAAGACAAGGCGGTTATCATCAGCATCCCTGCACATTGCTTTGTCCAAGATTTCTTCGGTCTCCTGCGTCCTCGTTGTCCGTGTTGTTCAACAGAGTCCCTCCAACACAAGGTCATCTCAGAAAGCAAAGTCCTCTTATCTCCACCATGATTGGGGGAATTCGGCTAGAACAGTGGTTCTTAACGTTTTTATTACTATTGTTTTGTTACCACTGGGTGAATTCAGCTAGAACAGTGGTTCTTAACCTTTTTATTACCATTGTTTTGTTACCAGTGGGTGAATTCAGCTAGAACAGTGGTTCTTAACCTTTTTATTACCATTGTTTTGTTACCAGTGGGTGAATTCAGCTAGAACAGTGGTTCTAACCTTTTTATTACCATTGTTTTGTTACCAGTAGTGAATTCAGCTAGAACAGTGGTTCTTAACCTTTTTATTACCATTGTTTTGTTACCAGTGGGTGAATTCAGCTAGAACAGTGGTTCTTAACCTTTTTATTACCATTGTTTTGTTACCAGTGGGTGAATTCAGCTAGAACAGTGGTTCTTAACCTTTTTATTACCATTGTTTTGTTACCAGTGGTGAATTCAGCCAGAACAGTGGTTCTTAACCTTTTATTACCATTGTTTTGTTACCAGTGGGTGAATTCAGCCAGAACAGTGGTTCTTAACCTTTTATTACCATTGTTTTGTTACCAGTGGTAGAATCAGCTAGAACAGTGGTTTTTAACCTTTTTATTACCATTGTTTTGTTACCAGTGGGTGAATTCAGCTAGAACAGTGGTTCTTAACCTTTTTGCTACCATTGGGTGAATTCAGCTAGAACAGTGGTTCTTAACCTTTTTGCTACCATTGGGTGAATTCAGCTAGATTACAGTGGTTCTTAACTATTGGGTGAATTCAGCTAGAACAGTGGTCCTTAACCTTTTTGTTGCCATTGGGTGAATTCAGCCAGAACAGTGGTCCTTGACATTTTTGTTACCATTGGGTGAATTCAGCCATAACAATGGTTCTTAACCTTTTTGTTAACATTGGGTGAATTCAGCTAGAACAATGGTTCTTAACCTTTTTGTTACCATTGGGTGAATTCAGCCAGAACAGTGGTTCTTAACCTTTTTGTTACCATTGGGTGAATTCAGCTAGAACAGTGGTTCTTAACCTTTTTGTTACCATTGGGTGAATTCAGCTAGAACAGTGGCTCTTAACCTTTTTATTACCACCGGATGAATTCAGCTAGAACAGTGGTTCTTAACCTTTTTGTTACCATTGGGTGAACTCAGCTAGAACAGTGGTTTTTAACCTTTTTTGTTACCACTGGGTGAATTCAGCTAGAACAGTGGTTCATAACCGTTTTTGTTACCATTGGGTGAATTCAGCTAGAACAGTGGTTCTTAACCTTTTTTTGTTACCATTGGGTGAATTCAGCTAGAACAGTGATTCTTATCCTTTTTTGTTACCATTGGGTGAATTCAGCTAGAACTGTGGTTCTTAACCTTTTTTCTACCATTGGGTAAATTCAGCTGGATCAGTGGTTCTTAACCTTTTTCGTTACTACTGGGTGAATTCAGCT
Source organism: Macrobrachium rosenbergii (assembly GCF_040412425.1). Lineage (NCBI taxonomy): Eukaryota > Metazoa > Arthropoda > Malacostraca > Decapoda > Palaemonidae > Macrobrachium > Macrobrachium rosenbergii. Next base: position 28,574,437 of record NC_089756.1, on the reverse strand, counting down.
AGAACAGTGGTTCTTAACCTTTTTGTTACCACTGGGTGAATTCAGCTAGAACAGTGGTGCTTAACGTTTTTTATTACCACGCCCCCTCTAAGAGTTGGTCCTTCCTTCCACGCCCCCCTTGCATGTATGAGTAAAATTCCCTCCTAGATTTAAATGAAAATAAAAGAAAGAAGAGAGAAGGAGAAGGGGTGTTTTTAATCTTTTGGTAATGAATTATTGACATACCTGAAACCATTGATGATTACGGTATTCAGTAGTGTATTGAGGGTTTTTTCTCTCGTTGGAATTTTGTTTGCCCAAGATTGTTAGCTTTTGATTCCAAGGAAGTCAAGTCGAGCTTCAAAAACTGTACACCATAAGCTACCTCGGTTTTCAGTTACTCAGAAGAAACACCAGTAGACCCGTCTTCAGATGCTATTGTGGCAATTCTGTGGATGTGGTCATCTTAGAAAAAATTAAGATGCCAGATGCTGCAGCGTACACCAGTTGTAAAATTAACTTTGGGAAATGGCGAAATGCATCGTTCTGATTTAATTATGGGGGAGGGGCAGAAGACTCCCACAATCAGAAGGTTCACACCTTGAAGTTGAAAAGATACTCTTATAAGTTTGACAGGCACACAAGCTTTCAGGTAGCCTCGTAGAATTGACTTGTCATTAAAATTTACTTGTAGTTGCAATGTTGTAGGAAATTTTTATTTCTGGCCAGATTTTGAATGTTGTTGGAGAGTCAATGCTTTCAACAGGCGTAATCTGGATGAAATTGGGGGATGGTTCACCAGCTCTTAATATAATCTCGTTGAGTAGTGAGATGCGGACTCAGCACTTGTCATGGAAGGAGTTCTGGTTTTTATGACGAAGTGTGATTAGCCTACAGGTGTTTTTCCCCGAAACTGATGTTCTTTTTGCCAATCAGCAACATTTTCCGTGCATAACGCTGCACTGTGAAATTGTCCTTATAAATATTTAATTAGTTGAAGTATGTGATAATTTTTTGAAGTTCACATTTTTTGTCAAATGTACTGTATATAGAGTGAAAATTGTGGTGATCATCGCCAGCTGTATGATTAAAAAAATCTCACTAAAACAAGTTTTTTCAAACATCAGTTAACATCTTCATGCAATTAAATTTTATTATCTCTTTGCTGCTGATAATCAGTTGGCTGTGTAAGGACTAAATTTCTACGTGATAAAATATTTTTATTAGGTCACTTCCCGGCATTTTTCTGATACTGAACAAAGGTACCACAGCTCAGTGACCAGTTTAAACAACCTTACTGCTTGGGTAGTTCTGTACATCAGCATATATTCCTTAATGCTGATGTACAGAACTTTTTTTCCACATTTGCTACTCAGATCTTATGGTTATTTAACAAATATAAATGCCATTTTGCATTCAGAACCGGAGGCCGAGCGTTTGAAAGCTGAAAAAGTGAGGTGACATTCATATGTATATAATTCATTTTGCAGACTTGGGGTATAAAATGTCAGTTCCATTTAATTCCAGGGATTTTGGCCACAGCATTACAATTTCATTAATGGTTACCTGTCTGTTGTGCAGATGTTTTGAAATAATGAACTAAACACCGTATAAAATTGCACGTGAGGAATGTGCAAACATAAATGGATAAAGGTGAAAGGCAAATAGTCAATTTTTAATATATTCTGGATTTTAGATATTTATTTTTTTCGTAATGTTGACCTGTGTTGTTATGTCTTTTTTATATGTAGACGGAAGGTGAACGGTTTTTAAAGATTAGGAGGAAACAGGTATTTACTCAGGACAAAATTTTTCCTCCTCTGGCGTTGTTGGAAAAAATTTTCCTCTTCTAACGTTGTTGGAAAAAACTTTCCCTCTTTTGGCGGTGTTGGGAAAACTTTTCCTCTTCTGGCGTTGTTGGAAAAAACTTTTCCTCTTTTTGCGTTGTTGGAAAAAACTTTTTCCTCTTGTGGCGTTGTTGGAAAAAAATTTCCCTCTTCTGGCGATGTTGGAAAAAACTTGTCCTATTTTGGCGTTGTTGGAAAAAACTTTTCCTCTTCTGGCGTTATTGGAAGAAACTTTGCCTCTTCTGGCGTTGTTGGAAAAACTTTTCCTCCTTTGGCGTTGTTGGAAAAAATGTTTCCTCTTCAGGCGTTGTTGGAAAAAAATTTCCCTCTTCTGGCAATGTTGGAAAAAACTTTTCCTCCTTTGGCGTTGTGGGAAAAAACTTTTCCTCCTCTGGCGTTGTTTAAGTGTAGAGTTATTCCTTTCCAAGGCTTACTCTGTCAAGAATCACCTGATATCGATATTACACGTGCCGCAGTTCAGACTACCCCATATGTCCTGATCGCCCTAGGAGGTTAGTGCCGTCAGTGCACCCCATGCGGTGCGCTATAGGCATTACTTAAGTTTCTTTGCAGCGTGCCTTCGGCCCCTAGCTGCAACCCCTTTCGTTTCTTTTACTGTACCTCCTTTCACATTCTCTTTCCTCCATCTTACTTTCCACCCGCTCCTAACAACTGACTCGTAGTGCAACTGCTTTGAGGTTTTCATCCTGTTACCCTTCAAACTTTTACTGTCAATTTCCGTTTCAGCGCTAAATGACCTCATAGGTCCCAGTGCTTGGCCTTTGGCCTAAATTCTATATTCAGTTAAGTTCAATTCATATGTCCTGATGTTACCGATTTATTAAGTACACGCCCTGAGTGTTGCCCAAGAATTTGTGCTTGTATAGATCTTCACTCTTGATCTTGAGGTAGCCTAAATACCCTGGTATCCTGCAACCAGAAAGTGAGGTGTTGATAGTAACCATCAGTTTAACACGTGCAAGAGAACTACAATCACAAAAAATTATTAAGTACTGTAATATTTAAAACTGATTTCTGGGTCAATTTTTGCCACATGGAAGTAAATATCTTTGTAATTTGAAGACTGAATTGCGACATGTGCCCAAATTCAAAATATGGCGTGAGTGCCTGGATCGTGGTCTTCTCTAGTCTTAGTAAGCTTTGCTTCGCAGGTGTTACAGAGCTGAATAAAAAAATCTACTTTTCCCTTTTATATGAAGCCGTAGATTTTTTTTTCAAATTTTGAAAAAAAAGTCTACTTTTCACTTCTATATGAAGTTGTAGATTTTTTTAAATTTTGGAATTAAAAAAAAACAAGTCTACTGTTCCCTTTTATATGAAGTTGTAGATTTTTTTCAAATTTTGGAATTAAAAAATCATATATTTTTCACTTTTCTACGAAGTTGTAGATTTTTTTTTCAAATTTGGAATAAAAAAACAATCTGCTTTTCCCTTTTTTTTGTAAAGTTGTAGATAATTAAAATTTTTGGAATTAAAAAAAAAGCAATCTACTTTTCCCCTTTATATAAAGTTGTAGGATTTTTTTTTTCAAATTTTGGAATTAAAAAAATCTACTTTTCCCTTTCCTATGAAGTTGTAGGTTTTTTTCAAATTTTGGAACAAAAAAAAAAACAATCTACTTTTCCCTGTTCTGTGAAGTTGTAGATTTTTTTTTCAAAATTTGGAATAAAAAAACAATCCACTTTTCCCTTTTATATGAAGTTGTAGATTTTTTTTTCAAAATTTGGAATGAAAAGAAATCTACTTTTCCCCTTTATATGAAGTTGTAGATTTTTTCAAAATTTGGAATTTAAAAAAAACCCAGTCTACTTTTCCCTTTCATATGAAAATATAGATTTTTTTTTTCAAATTTTGGAATAAAAAAAAAAAAACAATGTACTTTTCTCTTTTATATGAAGTTGTAAATTTTTTCAAAGTTTGGAATTTAAAAAAACAATCTACTTTCCCCTTTTATATGAAGTTGTAGATTTTTTTTTCCAAAATTTGGAATCTATTTTGTTGACGTTCCATGTTCCGTATCATTTTCGCAATAATCTGGAAGTGGAAAGTAAAAGATAAGAAGTTATAAGAAGTTACGGAGTTTTTAAAGCAATAATGAACAGCTGTTGTAATGTGATTTCCATCATTGACCTAGGCATCGCGCACGAGAGCTTCTTAATTATTTGGTGGCTCCACATGGCTCCATACTCTGGGGTCCTTTGGACTCACGAAGGTTTGCATTTTCGTCTCGGCTGGAGGCAAGGAATTCATGACAAGCCCCATCTGGTTTGGTCAGTCATTCACAGCCGCCACCCCTGTAGGGGAGTAGTGCCGTCAGTGGACCTCATGAGATGTACTGTAGGCGTTCCTAAAGGTTCTTTGCAGCTTCCTTCCTTAGGCCCCTAGCTGCAACCCCTTTCATTCCTTTTACTGTACCTCCATTCATATTATCTTTCTTCCATCTCGCTATCCACCCCTCTCTTAACAAATATAGTGAAACTGCGAGGTTTCCCTCCTGTTACACCCTTCAGATCTACCTACTCTCAATTTCCTTTCCAGCGCTGAATGACCACATAGGTCCCAGTGCTTAGCCTTTGGCCAAACTCTATATTCAATTCAATTCACAGCCTTCACTCATAATTCCCTTCATATTTCTTGAATTATTTAGACATATCTTTTAGAGCTAGAATTCGTCTGTACTCCAAGATTTCATCTACACTCTCTTCTTGAAGAACCCAGCTGTTTCTCCAAAATACGTTTGATCCTGTAGTTATTTCTTTCGTTGGCACCGTCACTGAGGCGATAGGGCGTTTGACTTTGAATATAGAGTTTAATCCCAGTTACTCAAGGCATGTTAATTTTGGACATTAAGTTTCGTGGACATCAACAGAGCATTGTTTTTTTTTTTCGGGGAAGTAGATACCCCGAAAATTCAGCTTAATTAGAAGTTAGGACCCAAATATAGCGTCTGCTGATTTCAGGTCGATGGCTTATGGACTGATATTCACAAATAAAATTCAGGTTGTCGTGTACATCGTAACTTGCTCTTATGGACTATACATAACTTCAGCATAAGAAATTCAGTATTGCATTACTCACTTCCTTGAGAGTTTGGTGGGCAGGCTGGCCACTCAGAATATGCTAAGGGCTCGAAGATGACTACTGGTGTTTGCACAGAGGCCTACATTTTGTCAGTCGTATAAAAATGAGTTTAGAATTAACGATTGCTCCACGGATAGCTGTAATTATAACCAAGGCCAAGAGAGACAAGGTCTACCCAATTGGGTGGAGTCGCTTCCCACCTGGGGTAACTACGTAGGCGATGACGTATCTTGGAGGTACCTGATCTTTACTGCAGTTCATCTGCTGACGCAGTAAGGAGGTAGACAGAGCTCCGCCTACATGGGGGATTTGGGGGGCAAGTGGGCAGACTTTCTCTTTCTCTTGGCATTCAACACTTCCAAACAAGGATGTTCTTTCAACTCTGCCAAAGGAAAAAATGCACTCTTTCGATGGTCTAATGATACAGTGTTTTGTTTGTAGTCAGATGGCTCTGATCTTTGGTGTAGCGAATGGGGCTACATATGTTCTGTGGAGTCCTTAAAGGGTTATATGTAGTTTGACTGATCTCTCGAAGAAGACGAGAGTGCGCTTTTGTATCGGCGATAATATGCTGTAACCCAGAAGCCGAATGGCTGTTGTTTATGTCAAGTGATGGCGGCAGGTTTCTGTGGTGTTGTGCATCGGCTGCTTTTGTTTTACCCTTTTTATTAGTTTTCTGTAAAAGAAAAGTATTAGGATAGATATTTGTCTGTCTGTCCACACTTTTTCTGTCCGCCCTCAGATCTTAAAGACTACTGAGGTAAGAGGGCTGCAAATTGCTATGTTGATGATCCAGCCTCCAGTCATCATACATACCAAATTGCAGCCCTCTAGCTTCCGTAGTTTTTATTTTATCTAAGATTAAAGCTAGCCATGATCGTGCGTCTGGCACCGCTATAAGTGCCAACACAGGCCACCCTCTGGCCGTGGCTGAAAGTTTCAAGGGCCCCGGCTGAGAGTTTCATGGGCTGTGGCTGAGAGCTTCGTACAGCATTGTACCCTGTACAGAAAACTCGATTGCGCCGAAGAAACTTCGGCCCATTTTTTACTTGTTTTCTAAGTTTCCGTTTTTGTTTTGCCCTTTTTTTCTTCCACAGCCAGGAAGCGCAATCCTGTAGTGGTAGACTTAGGAGAGAGCGAGTGGAACCCAAGGTGATGGAACGGGCAGAACAGGAGCCTTTTCGAAATGTGGGTCATACACTTGCTCCGGATGACGATGACACATGGATGCGTCTGTTTCCGGTGCGGTCGTCTTCTGCATAGAAGGCAATTTTGGCGCCAAGTTTTCTATTTTCGGCTATTCAACATTCTAAGACAGGTGCACAGGAAGAGACGAAGAGATGGGACTTGGAAGCTTGTTGAACTCAACGTTTTGAATTCATATATATATATATATATATATATATATATATATATATATATATGTATATATGTATATATGTATATATGTATATATATATATATATGTATATATGTATGTATATGTATATATATAATTATATATATATATATATATATATATATATATATATATATATATATATATATATATATATATATATATATATATATATATATATATATATATATATATATATATATATATATATATATATATAGAGAGAGAGAGAGAGAGAGAGAGAGAGAGAGAGAGAGAGAGAGAGAGAGAGAGAGAGAGAGAGAGAGAGAGTCTGCGTGTGTGTGTGTGTGTTAACGTTATATTTTTGCATGATTACTCTAGATACTTACTTACATCTGTTAGTTCTCCAAGGCCCAAAGGTGGGGGGTTGGCGGTAGTGCCGTCAGTGCACCTCATGCGGTGCACTGTAGGCATGACTTAAGGTTCTTTGCAGCGTGCCTTCGGCCCCTAGCTGCATCCCCTTTCGTTCCTTTTACTGTACCTCCTTTCATATTCTCTTTCTTCCATCTTACTTTCCACTCTCTCGTAACAATTGATTCATAGTGCAACTGCTTTGAGGTTTTCCTCCTGTTACACCTTTCAAACCCTTTGCTGTCAATTTCCGTTTCAGCGATGAATGACCTCACAGTTCACAGTGCTTGGCCTGTGGCCTAAATTCTATATTCAATTCAGTTCTAGTCCTCTATGATATAAACAACATATAGCCTCACCAACTAGACGCTTTTCTGTAATTAACAGTTCAGAATTATATTTGGGTCACACATTTCTTGAATGTCGAAGTTCATTGAAATTGGAAATACATTGTAATTTTCAGTGCAATAATGTTCAAACTATTTGTTTTGAACCATTACTTGAACGAATAGGTGAAAAAATATCTCATTCAGAAACCATTCAGTAAGTTATAAAATACAAATATATATGTAAATAAATATATATAAATATATATATTTATATTTATATATATATATATTTATATATTTATATTTATTTTTGTATATATATATATATATATATATATATATTATATTTATATATATACAGTATATATATTTTATTATATATATATATATATATATATATATATATATATATATATATATATATATATATATATATACTGTATATACATAGAGCGCATATATAAACATTGGCAGCAGGAGGTGGTGGGTCAATAAGTAAGGGTCTGGTTCTTCCTACATGTGTCTACCTACGCTCTAATTTGTAATTCAAAGGTCACAGCCAACACAGACGGAGGAGCGTGTGGTAACGTAGCTGCCCGGCAATTGTGTTAAGCGTATTCTTTTTTAATTACGATTGGTTTGGCGTCGTTCTCACCCAATCTCCTATTCTGTCGGGGGCATGTATTCGTCCTACAGACAAGCGAGGCGAGCCTCTAACTCTTCCGTCTTTCTCCTTGTTTGAGTCAACTTTTTTTTTTCTTGAAATGGGGTAATTCAGTTTTAGAGCATTTTTTTTACTATTGTACATGAGTCACTGGAAGAGAACTACGCTCTGATAGAAATATCGTCTTTTTAACACAAAGTATAAAGAAAAAATCTAGCTTCACTCATGCTTGGTAATTATATTTTCAATTGAGTTTTCCACTTCTGTTGGGATAATTCAGTTTTAGTGTTAAATTTTGTTTTTTACTATAGTACATGATTCACTGGAAGAGAACTACGCCCTGATAGAAATATCGTCTTTTTAACACAAAATATAAAGAAAAAATCTAGCTTCATTCGTGCTTGGTAATTATATTTTCAACTGAGTTTTCCACTTCTGTTGGGATAATTCAGTTTTAGTGTTACATTTTTTTTTTTTTTACTATAGTACATGATTCACTGGAAGAGAACTACGCCCTGATAGAAATATCGTCTTTTTAACACAAAATATAAAGAAAAAATCTAGCTTCACTGTGTTATAATTTATTTTCAACTGAGTTTTCCACTTGTTGGGATAATTCAGCTGTGTTAAATTTTTTTTTTACTATAGTACATGATTCACTGGAAGAGAACTACGCCCTGATAGAAATTTCGTCTATCTAACACAAAGAAGGAAAAACCTAGCTTCACTCAGGCTTGGTAATTATAATTTCAATTGAGTTTTCCACATCAGTTCTTGGGACGAAGTATAGCAAGTGTACGTTTGTACATCTAAGCTTCATTTCTGAATGGAGTGTTAGCCCAGCAATGTACATTTTCAAACACACTCCAGAAAGTACAAGATGCTTCATTCGGGCACTATTGAAAAAATTCTAAAAAATTCAAGGAGCATGTCTTTCCATTAGTAGTTGCCCCGTAGCGGGTTAGTGCCTTCAGTGCACCTTGTGCGGTGCACTGTAGGCATTACTTATGGTTCTTTGCAGCGTGCCTTCGGCCCCTATCCGCAACCCCTTTTGTTTCTTTTACTGTGCCTCCTTTCATATTCCGTTTCTTCCATCTTACTTTCCACCCTCTCCTAATTATTGATTCTCAGTGCAACTGCGAGGTTTACCTCCTGTTACGCCTTTCAAACCTCCTGACTCAGTTTCCCTGAATGACCTCATAGGTCCCAGCGCTTGGTCTTTGGCCAAAATCCTATATTCTATTCTATTCTATTCTAAGCTGTACTCGCGGTGCTTGGGAGAAAATCCTAGATTGTCCGGGAACAACTGGGTTTTGAAATTTGTCTTATGGGAATTCAGAATGACTCGATTTGAGTCACATTCTGCTCCGAGCTTCTGCTTCACGAATCGCCGGATGCGGGAATGTTTGTCATTGCGAGGGAATTCGTCTCCTGCCTTTATGTCGAACGGCGGTTGCATCCTTCAGTCTGCGGCATTCCTTGCTTATCTCTCTGTATTTATAATTAAGATTATTATTGATGTTTTTGTTTTACGACTCTGGTAGTTCCTCGTTGGACGAGTCGGTAGAGTTCTCGACTAGCACTCTGCTAGGCCCGAGCTCGAGCTCCGGTCATTAGTGAAGAATTAGATGAATTTATTTCGGTGATAAAACTCATTTTCGGTATAATGTGATTCGATTCCACTATAAGCTGTAGGTCCCGTTGCTGGGTGACCAATTGGTTCTTAGCCACGTAAAATAAGTCTAATCCTTCGGGTCAGCCCTAGGAGAGCTGTTGATCAGCTCAGTGGTCTGGTTAAACTAAGGTATACTTAACTTTACGACTCTGTTATAGAGAGATACTTTAAGGTTCGAAGTTTTAGCCATAATAGAAGGTAGTTATTCTCTCTCTCTCTCTCTCTCTCTCTCTCTCTCTCTCTCTCTCTCAGCTGACCGACAGTCATCATTTTCGCGCCCTTCAGACAGTCGTGTATTATCTTACTGCCCCATATCCGTTCTCCTTGCCAGTCAATGAGCCTTCAATCTTACAGGTGATATTTTGCAGTATTGACATCGACAGTTCGCTCCCGCCTCTCCTGCCACCTCCTCAGGTAGGACATTGTGGTTTATACATGGGTCGCAAATTAATGATTATTGAATGAGTTCGCCGAAACGGTTAGAAGAGCATTCGTTCATGTTGAATGCGACTGCCATTAGCCATCCAACATGTACAGGGTGTAAACTTGTCCTCAGCATTGTACGAGTTGCCGATCGCGTCCTGTTCAGAGCCAAGGTCCTGTAAGTGTATTCTGAGTGTATTTAAAGGACCTTGTTCAGAGCCAAGGTCCTTTAAATGTATTCAGAGTATATTTAAAGGACCTTGTTCAAAGCCTTTGAGATCGCCTCGTTTCAGTGTGCTCCGTGAGCTTCGGCTGATTTATTTAAGGTTTATTTTATGGATGTTGTCATCTTTTGGTTGATTAGAAGAAAATGCATATGATTTATTTTTTTTTTTTTGATGCACAGTCATCTCTATGCTTCAGGAGGTCCTAATTGCAGTTGCAGAGAAAGCAGTAATACAATTTGTGTATACATAGGCTATGGTTTGATTGTATTTCTGTGTTACGTAGCGGTCAGAAAGTATGGTTAAATAATGATTCATTTTCTAGCAACAAAAATTTTGGTAAGAATATAGCTTAAATCTCCTTAATTTTAGCTTGTTTTGTTTTTGTTACCATTCGGATTAGAACGGAAGGGGAGTCAAATTCCGCCCATTTCTATCATAACGCAAGGTGGACCATACAAGGGTCTCCAGTTTTTGCAGATGGTAAGCAGAAGGCATAGAAGGATTTAATCTTGTTGACGGTGCAAGGCTCACTTTTCAAAAACAAATTAATTCTAGAAAGCTTTGAGCTTTGGAGATTGTAGCGTGTTCGATGGCAGTCTCCATACCAGTTGAATCTCAGCGCTGTGATATGTACATGTATTTAAACGAAGGGTTTGATATCTAATTCATTATACTTTGGACCACGTAGGAGGGTAGTGCCGTTGGTGCACCTCACAGGGCGCACTGTAGGCATTATTAAAGGTTCTTTGCAGCGTCCCTTCGGCCCCTAGCTGCAACCCATTTAATTCCATTTACTGTACCTCCATTCATATTCTCTTTCTTCCATCTTGCTATCCGCCCTTTCTTAATTATTTCATAGTGCAACTGCGAGGTTCTCCACCTGTTACACCTTTCAGACCTCCTTTACTCTCAATTTTCGTTTCAGCGCTGAATGACCTCAAAGGCCCAGTGCTTGGCCTTTGGCCTGAATCTTATATTCCTCCTCATTATACTCTGGAAGAAATTTGGTTTGGAACTAACGATGAAGAGCCGACTTTGACCACTCGGCTCTCAGGAGAATACAAACACTTATCCGTCATAATTTTCTCTTGGCTTGAAGTTATTCATAGGGTACAGTGAATAATTCAGTATTAAACGATGTTTTGGCTCAATATTTGTGAATAAAAGAGTCCCGTGTAAGTGGCAAAATTCCTATTCTATATATATATATATGATATATATATATATATATATATACTGTATATCTCTGTAAATATATATATATATATATATATATATATATATATATATATATATATATATATATATATATATATATATATATATATATACTGTATATATGAATGAATTTTATCATATCACCGTGATTCATATACAAGCAATTAAGCTACAAACGTCCTTTAATATCCAATTCGCTCTACCTCGGAAATAATATATTTTCGTATATGTTACCCGAAGTGGAATTTTTTGTGTATACATATATGTTATATATGTTTATATATATATATTTATATATATATATATATTACATTTGTATATGTATATAAATCTATGTATGTATATATACATATATGTGAATATAATATATGTATGTATATACAGTATATACATACATATATGCGTATGTATATATATATATATCTATGTATATATACATATGTGTATATGTGTATATATAAAAATATACATGTGTATAGAGGTTGTGGGAAAGAGAGAGAGAGAAAGAGATTTTATCGTAATCAAAGAGAATCCAACAAAACTAGTAAATTTTTCATCCGGATTAACAGTTTTAGCAAGGTGATTTTCTGTGGTCAGTCATCGGTGGGGATAGATATAAACACACATTCATACACACGCACACACACATACATATACATATGTGTGTGTGTGTGTAGGGTTAAAATTATTGACCAACTGAAACAAGATGCTGCCGGTTGGACAGGTATGTACTATGAGGCTGGGTCATATGTTAATGGATATAGGAATCAGTACTGCCCTGATAGATTATTTAAAGATAGATTGCTTGTTGAAGCGGATGTGTTGCATTGTGGGGGATATGTTAAAGTCGCTGGGAATTGGTTATTCATTGCCGATGGTGGCATGTTTCTATTGATTGGAAGTGCTTGGTTGTCTGGGCTAATTTTATTGCAAAAAAGAAAAATTATTACTTGGCGAGACTGCTTGTTGTCAGGAATGTCATTTGTTGATGACAACTTCTTTAAAATTTTAGGTAGTACATTATTTGCAAACAAGTGCAGTTTATTTGTTAACACAACATATAATATATATATATATATATATATATAATATATATATATATATATATATATATATATATATATATATATATAATAACACCTTTATAATTTTGAAAATGTTTGTGTGGGTTCCAGTCAATAATATTTTGGTGATTGTTTGTATTGATTAGTCAGGTATATACTTGGCACTTGAGTGATAGTTAATAGTTTGATTCTTACCTAACCAAATTGCTTTCTTAATAAATTAGAGTTTTGTGAATTAAAACTTGATTAAGAAATACTTAAATCTTACACTGTTGTCAATTAATGGCAAATTTTTTGAGATTGTGAACTTACATATAACTTTTGAACTTAGAAATAAACCTGCCTGTTTAAAAAGTTTTTAAAACATAGCGTTTCATTTTGACCACCAGCAATTAGAGACATTAATGAATGTACAAGGTAAGTGATGTATCTGTTTGTTCACCTGAGACTTATCTATAAGTAAAAATAGAACCAGAGAGATGTTACAGTGCTGGTTGAAGGATACCCATATTCTATCACTAGGCTTGATATAATCATTAATTGTTGCCCTCATCCATAACTTGATAAAGTTACATTGATTTTCAAGTGATAAGTGTTTATGGGATCATTATACCTTTAGAGATTCAGTAACTTCTTTGTTATGTTTCAAGTGTCTGTCGATGGGAGGTAACTTTTGGTATTATTATTTGTGTGATAACCAGGTGTTGATCACTTATGACAGTATATATAGTATATATATATATATATATATATATGTATGTATATGTAGATATATATATATATATATATATATATATATATATATATATATATATATATATATATATATATATATATAATATATGTCATGCTGGGTTTATTGATGGAGTTAGACAGTTAAAATGTTTGGCAATTGCTTGTTGTCAGGAACGTCATTTGTTGATGACAACTTAGGTAGTACATTATTTGCAAACAAGTGCAGCTTATTTGTTAACAGCAACATATACATATATAAAAAGTTATATTCGGTTTATTGATGGAGTTAGACAGTTAAAATGTTTGGCGGCTCAGGAATCCCCGTAGACCTCCTGTCTCGCATGGGAGTATGGAATGGATTTCTGTTGCTATGATGTCATTTGTCTCGGTTCCCCAATGCAAAAACACACCAAAGTAGATAGCTTCATTGCTCCGTAGGGGTCGAGGGAGGAAGGGAGGGAGGGAAGGAGGTAGAGCCTTCGAGAGGTAGATAACGTCGTCATGAGCGCAAGGTGAGGAAAACGACCTTTAAAATGGCACTCGCACCTCGGTGGAAATGACGTCAGAAGACTTGATCCCCATTTTAATTGGAGAGAGAGAGAGAGAGAGAGAGAGAGAGAGAGAGAGAGAGAGAGAGAGAGAGCCAGTTAAATTATTTTAAAGCAATACGACTGCCATTTACGGGAAAATCTGATGTACACTTCGAAAAAATCGTTTTAATTTCAGGGCTTCATCGGAATTGTGAGTGATGAGTGTTCTGTAGTTTGTCATTCTCTTTGAGTTCCTACTTTGACCTTAAAAGCTGTGTAGTTCAGTGAGAAGAAATCATTAATTTTTTTTTTTATTGAACTTATGATGCGATTAACTTGACATATAAAGGGGCCGTAGGGCAGCAGTAGCCTTGACGGCTCAGGCTCTTAGAGATAATTATTGAGCTGATGAAAGCGAGTTGAGACTGAAGGCCGATTCACATTGTGACGTCACGTCACCGACACATCACGTCACGTCAGGCACGCTAGAATTTCTTACATGCAATCAAATGGACTTGTTCACACCTTCACGTCACACCGCCATCAAGCGCACGGCATCCGTGCACCGTCACATCACGACACGTTTTCTTGGAAAGGATATATTGACGTGACGTGACGTGACGGTGCTTATGCAAGTTTCTTACCGCTAAAAGTCTGTGATTCGCTGAGGTTGGCCACGAACCGAACGGGATTGTGATGGATAGTGTGAATACAAGGCACGGCTGATGTCGTGACGGTGACGTGACGTGATGTGTCGGTGACGTGACAGTATGATGTGAATCAGCCTTTTAAGAGTCATGTTTTCATGTTCGTTTCAACGCTGGATGCTTCGCAACCGGCGCTGAAACGGGCATTCGTCATTCGTGACGGATTTTCAGTCACGTGACTTCATAAACGGCAGAGGTCTTGTTCCTTTATTGAGCTCTGGTAAAGTGAACACATTCTGTCTTTGCGGTACATGTTAAATGAGCTCCGGAATACTTGAAAACGCCTCCATAATTCCTTATCAGTTTTCGGAAAGCAGAGTACAGGGACACGAGTCACACGTGTGGATTCAGGCTTACTGCACTGTCAGCATCTCCGCATATCAAATGATTATCCTCGAATGCAAAAGGTTCCAGTGGCGTCTAATTGAGTAAACTTACTTAGCTTGCCTGCACACTAGTTCATACACTCTTAATCTTTCTAGTGATGTGTGTCACATTATATTTTTAGTTGTCTGTAAAAGAAAACTATTATAGAGATGGCTATTTGTCTGTCCGTCCGCACTTTTTCTGTCCGCCCTCAGATCTTAAAAAACTACTGAGGCTAGAGGGCTGCAAAGTGGTATGTTAATCATCCACCCTCCAATCATCAAACATACCAAATTACGTACTTCTAGCTTCAGAAGTTTTTAATTTATTTACGGTTAAAGTTAGCCATAATCGTACTAATAGCAGCGCTATAGGTGCCAGCAACACGGGCCACCACCGGGGTGTGGCTGAAAGCTTCGTGGCCCGCGGCTGAGAGTTGCATAGGCCGTGGCTGAGAGTTTCATACAGCATTATATGCTGTACAGAAAACTCGATTGCGCCGAAGAAACTTCGACGCATTTTTGACTTGTTTGTATTCACTCTAAGTTAAGGTAAGTATACCTTAGTTTTACCAGACCACTGAGCTGATTAACAGCTCTCCTAGGGCTGGCCCGAAGGATTAGACTTATTTTACGTGGCTGAGAACCAATTGGTTACTTAGCAACGCGACCTACAGCTTATTGTGGAATCCGAACCACATTATAGCGAGAAATAAATTTCTATCACCAGAAATAAATTTCTCTAACTCTACATCAGCCGGCCGGGGAATTGAACTCCGGCCCATCGAGTGACAGTCCGCAGCTCTACCGACTTGCTCTTTGTACCCAACAAAGAGCTGTATTCACTCTAATCTCTTGGCGTAGCCCTGAAGTGATATCGGGAATCTGTGATTAAGGGGAAAATGGCCTATGCCTTTGGCTCTCTCAAAGCTGCTGGGGCAGAGTTTCTTCCAAATACACAACTCGTGCTGGTGTTTTGACCCTCATCCATCACGTATACTACATGGCTTGTCTGCCGGTACAGTGGTTAGCGCCGTGGCATGCAATTCAGATGTTGCGAGGGGTTTGCGTCTACCCCCAGGGCGATGAATAAAAATCACTGGCTCTGTATCATGATCAGTTACTGCTGCAGTGTGGGGTCTGCAGTGGGAGGTTGAAACCAGCATTCTTTGGAAGCTTGAATTTCAAGTCAGTGGCCCCTTTGGTGGGATTGTTAATAATAATAATAATAATAATAATAATAATAATAATAATAATAATAATAATAATAATAAAAATGTTTGATTTTTTGCCGTATTGGAACCCTGACAAGTAAAGTTTTGGTGGTTGAAGTCTTATGAGTGGGTGGTACCGCTTGGCATTTCAAGATTTGACTCTCGAAATTGATGGTGTTTCAGTTCCTGACTTTCAATTTTTTGGTTTTCCGTAAAAGAAAGCAATTGTGCCGGCTTTGTCTGTCCGTCCGCACTTTTTCTGTTCGCCCTCAGATTTTAAAAAGTACTGAGGCTAGAGGGCTCCAAATTGCTATGTTGATCATCCACCTTCCAATCATCAAAGATACCGAATTGCAGCCTTCTAGCCTAGGTAGTTTCTATTTTATTCAAGGTTAAAGTTAGCCATAATCGTTCTAATGGCACCGCTATAAGTACCAACAACGTAGGCCACCACCGGACCGTGGCTGAGTTTCATGGGCCGCGGCAAAAGTATAGGCCGTGGGTGAGGCCACCACCGGACAGAACTCGTTTGCGCCAAAGAAACTTCGGCGCATTTTTTTTACTTATTATCTTTAGATTATTGTTTAGTTCCCCATTTTGTGAGATATATATATATATATATATATATATATATATATATATATATATATATATATATATATATATATATATATATATATATTGAATTTAACATCTAAGAGCTATAAAAATACCATCTGTACAGTAGATAACACTGTCAAAAATACGTACAAGCGCATGCAGGCACACGCACATACGCACACACAAACACACACATTATAAATATAATAATTATATGATAGTTTATCCGTTGATTCGACACGTGCCAACTTTATATTGTAAAATATTAAGCTACATACATCCAGTTGATATTTAATTCACTCTAATTGCATAATTCCAGGGGAATTGTACATGTTACGTGCTTCTAACCCAACTCATAATATATATATATATATATATATATATATATATATATATATATATATATATATAATATTATCATATTTGTAAACACAGTAAGGGGGCAGCAGTGCTATGACTTTCCAACCTGCCTCCCTGACACCTGTCAGGTGGGGTCTGTTGTCATATATATATATATATATTATATATATATATATATATATATATATATATATATATATATATATATATATATATATATATATATTATTTTAGTTTATGGATGTGTACGTCTCGTGCGCTTGTACCGTCCTTTCCCGTCCCGAATCTGCACAAACACCCGGCAGATTTATGAAGTATAAAGACATCTGGGCTTTGCAGAGGTAAGAGGTATCCCGCCATAAGTTATAATGAGAGATGGGGATAAGGTTACGCGGTGGATGTTTAACCATCATTTGATCAGAATCACCACTTGCTCATTAGGCAGTTGCCGGACTGTGAGAAGCGCGTGGGTGTCACACGGCCCGAAGTCGCGGCGTTTGCCTTGGGATTATGGCTCCTGTCGACTCGCAGTGCCTCCGCTCCGCTGATCGAGTACTTGATGGTTATTGATGCCCCTGTGTTTATTTGTTTATGATGGAGAAATAACCTCTATTGTCATGACGTTTGTAATATCTGAGATTTTGCTTGTACTTTGTAGAGTTACTTGTGTGTGCGTGTATATATATATATATATATATATATATATATATATATATATATATATATAAAATATATATATATATATATATATATATATATATATATATATATATATATATATATACAGTGTATATCATACAATATATATATATAGTATATGTGTTTTGTGTATATTTGACTAATATCTACTTATCAGTTGCACTTCCTTTTTCCGCACACACACAGACACACACATACATTAAAGCACTTGTTCTCCTGGGCCTGGCCTCTGTAGGGCTCATAGGGCAGGCGCTGATCTCCTCTGTTTCTAGGCCGGCAGCTAGTAAGAGATATATATATATATATATATATATATATATATATATATATATATATATATATATATATATTATATGTATGTATGTATATTTATGTATGTATGTATATATAAATTTAGAAAAGGAACGCAAGTAATAAATTGGGTATCAGACATGTTTTTTACAGGAAGAATAGTGTTATCTTTGGAATGAACCCACACGATAACATGTACTTTAAAAATCTGCAGTTCATGGACCTGTGACATCAAATCGAAGCAGGCGTGAACGATTTCAAAGGTGCGCAGAGTAGTGAGCGCTGAGATCTGCGGGGACAGGGCGAAAAACTCACATTTCGCAAGTCCAGCTTTGGGCAGAAAAGAGATAAACAGTTTTTAAAATAAAACTGTATTGAAGTCACAGACACTATATTTACACTCGGTACATTTACGCTCACTTGGAATTGGAAGTTCATTGTTCATAAAGCCTCAGATATTGTTGTTTAAATACTTTGAATCGAATTGAATTGAATATAGAATTTTGGACCTATGAGGTCATTCAGCGCTGAAACGGAAATTGACAGTAAAAGGTTTGAAAGGTGTAACAGGAGGAAAACCTCAAAGCAGTTGCGCTATCAATCAATTGTTAGGAGAGGGTGAAAAGTAAGATGGAAGAAAGAGAACATGAAAGGAGGTATAGTAAAAGGAACGAAAGGGGTTGCAGCTAGGGGCCTTGGGAGACGCGCTGCAAAGAACCTCAAGGACTTTGAGCGGACGTACAACTTCCAGATGAAAGTCTCTTGTGTCAGGTAAAAAGTCGCATCAGATTCTCTTACATAAATTATTGACAAGTTGGAGTTCAGATGCTTTTTGGGAAGGGGTGGTTTCTCGATACAAAATCATTTGAATATGGGGGGAATTGCATAAGGGAAATTATATAATTGCTGGTCTTATTTAAAGGTTTTACTTTTCAGAGGGGGATATGAAATTGAGAAGGAACAAAGATACTGATATTACTAGGGAGATACAGTTCAAGATAGAAATATATATATATATATATATATATATATATATATATATATATATATATATATATATATATATATATATATATATATATATATATATATATATATATATATATATATATATATATATATAAGGGTTACATTCCCTTAGATACATCTCTCCACTCACACCCTTGTTCCGTATCTTATTTCATGACCTGTCGTTTTAGTATTTACTTCCAGTGTAGTCACGTTTGTTTTCCTTGAAGTTCCTTGTTTCACCTTCTCCCTTTCATTGTTATTTCTTGTATCTTTTTTTTTCTTTTTTTTTATTTTCTTATCCCTCGTCTTCAGTATGTCTGTCCGTATGTACTCTGTCATGTAGCTGCACCTTAACCAGTCTGTTTTTATCCTTCTCTGATCCTCTCATTTCCTTATCCGTCGCTTTAGTAGTTTATATATATATATATATATATATATATATATATATATATATATATATATATACACATATACATATACATACATACATACAAATACACACACACACACACACACACACATATATATATATATATATATATATATATAAGAGAGAGAGAGAGAGAGAGAGAGAGAGAGAGAGAGAGAGAGAGAGAGAGAGAGAGAGAGATAATCAACCCTCTAAAAGATGTATTAGTTCGACTTACGCACATGTATACGATGTGAGCCAATTTGTGAACTTCCTTGTCTTGAATGGGATTATCGAAGGGCCATTTGACTAAATTTCTTCGAACTGAGACTGGGAAAGCCTTGTGTAACCGCTGCTTTGATCATAAATTCTGTGAAGGTATTATGACTTGAATGTGTTCATTATATCTTCCTGGAAAGGTTTGCGATTGTAGACAGAAAGAGGTGGAATTCCACAGAAATTAAAATAAGGATTGATAGCTGCAGTTAGGCATCAAGCTAAGAACAATGCAATTGAAGCCGAAAGATAACTTGTGATTTCTAATGTGGTACAAAAGGCAAAATATAGCATCAGTGTTTACTGATAAGCACACTACTATTATCAGTATCATTCAAACTGAGCGAGCATTCGTAAGGAACAGGCATGCAAGGCTGCTTTTAATTGGAAAGTGGATTGAACGCAGTTGAGGAAAACTGCGTTCAATTTACTTTCAGATTAAAAAGGACCATTAAAGTCGCTAACGTGCACTAGCATCGATACCAATATTTTATGCCAGGAAGACCGCTACACAGATTCTGGTGAAAGAAGTTAACGGCTCTGGGGCCTCCTGGGTGGTGCGGGAAACGAGACACCGCGATAGAATATTGTTTGTTAAGCTGTGGAAACCGAGTAGCAGGCTCAAGTGGATGTTTTGTTTCCTTTTGAAGTACAGCATATCGGAAGTGGCCGTACTGGGTACCTTTCAGCCATAGCTTGAATCTTTGTTACCATCTCTGCCCCAAAATGGAAGGCTGCAGTATCTGCAAAAATACAAAACTGAGAAAAATGGTAGATACTGCAGTTTTCCCTTGCCTTACTGCTGATTTTGCAGATACTGCAAATGAGACCCCCTAAATACTCGTGGAAAGCATTGAAGAATCATTCTAAAACTGCAGTAACTTGTGTATTAGTGTTTCACGAGCCCATTAGGTGGCACATCTCAGTTTCAAAAATTTTGCAATACTGCAAAGGGGACGCCCTAACTACTCGTAGAAAGCATTGAAGAATCATTCTAAAACTGCGGTAACTTGTGTATTAGTTCTTCACGAGCCCAATAGGTGGCATATCTCGATTTCGAAAATTTTCCAGATACTGCAGTTTTCCATTTTAGAGCAGATCTGTAGGAAGGAAGAAAAGCGCCAATTTGAGTTGTCTTGTTTAAAGACGGAAATCGTAGAGGCTGCCGACGTTGCTCAGTTTAGCAGTGTACCAAAGGGTCCTAGAATAAATTCATTATTGGCATAACCAAAGATGTGAAACAGTAGGTACTAATACGACCACCTCTGTTGATGCAGAAAGCCTTACGAGCTATCCATAATTTTCTGGCATCTTGGAAGATAAATATTTTAAGTGTTGTAAAAAATGCAATTTTTACTGAACCATCTAATCAAGTCTTTCGTTCTTCTGGAGCTCGGAGCTGTGCCCTACCGCTAACTGATCATTTCCATTTCTCTGTTAGTGCTGTCAACAACTTTCATTTCACCCTCCAGGGAAGCAATTAACTGAAGGAAAGTAGCCTCGTCTGCAGACTGCCTTTTGACTTTCGTGTCACCAGCAAAGACAGAAACAAGAAAGGTGTGTATACTTACCCGAGCTGGTGCACAAGCCGCTAGAACAGCCAATTCTCTTTATCTTCTGTCGTTAGTCTTCAGGAATGCGTTGTGTTGCTATACAGAATGCTTGTTTCTCAGTAAATTTATAGAATAAGTAATTGTTTATAGATATCTGGTTCGAAACATTTTAGTGTCGCTTGTGGCAACATTATCAGTGCCGCGGTACACAATCGTTTAAGGATTCATTATTCACTCTTAATATCATTATGATTAATTACTTGTCAGCGGTGGGGCGATTTACTCGCATGTAAATTACTTGACAACTGTCCAATTAGTGCCAGCTGTAATTGGCTTTTGAATTACCGGCCTGTGCCCTATTTACGGGGAAC